>NW_026779628.1:0-85681 GCF_030144855.1 Hypanus sabinus
CTGTCCGTTGGCATTGACTGACCTGCTGAGTTCCTCCAGCATTCTGTCTGTGTTACTCTGACCACACCCACTGTCTGACCTGCTGAGTTCCTCCAGCATTTTGTCTGTGTTACTCTGACCAGAGACACTGTCTGACCTGCTGAGTTCCTCCAGCATTTTGAGAGTGTTACTCTGTCCATAGACACTGTCTGACCTGCTGAGTTCCTCCAGCATTTTGTGTGTGTCACTCTGACCATAGACACTGTCTGACCTGCTGAGTTCCTCCAACATTTTGTGTGTGTTACTCTGACCATAGACACTGTCTGACCTGCTGAGTTCCTCCAGCATTTTGTGTGTGTTACTCTGACCATAGACACTGTCTGACCTGCTGGGTTATTCCAGCATTTTGTGTGTGTTACTCTGACCATAGACACTGTCTGACCTGCTGAGTTCCTCCAGCATTTTGTGTGTGTTACTCTGACCATAGACACTGTCTGACCTGCTGGGTTATTCCAGCATTTTGTGTGTGTTACTCTGACCATAGACACTGTCTGACCTGCTGAGTTCCTCGAGCATTTTCTGTATGTTACTCTGTCCGTACACTCTGTCTGAACTGCTGAGTTCCTCCAGCATTTTGTGTGTGTCACTCTGACCACAGACACTGTCTGACCTGCTAGGTTCCTCCAGCATTTTGGGTGTGTTACCCTGTCCGTAGACACTGTCTGACCTGCTGAGTTCCTCCAGCATTTTGAGTGTGTTACTCTGTCCGTAGACACTGTTTGACCTGATGAGTTCCTCCAGCATTTAGGGTGTGTTACTCTGTCCATAGACACTGTCTGACCTGCTGAGTTCCTCCAGCATTTTCTGTGAGTTACTCTGACCATAGTCAGTGTCTGACCTGCTGAGTTCCTCCAGCATTTTGTGTGTTACCTTGTCCGTAGACACTGTCTAACCTGCTGAGTTCCTCCAGCATTTTGTGTGTGTTACTCCGTCCATAGACACTGTCTGACCTGCTGAGTTCCTCCAGCATTTTGTGTGTGTTACTCCGTCCATAGACACTGTCTGACCTGCTGAGTTCCTCCAGCATTTTGTGTGTGTTACTCTGACCATAGACACTGTCTGACCTGCTGAGTTCCTGCAGCATTTTGTGTGTGTCACTCTGACCACAGAGACTGTCTGATCTGCTGAGTTCCTCCAGCATTTTGTGTGTGTTACTCTGACCACAGACACTGTCTGACCTGCTGATTACCTCCAGCATTTTGTGTGTGTTACTCTGTCCGCAGACTCTGTCTGAGCTGCTGCGTTCCTCCAGCATTTTGTGTGTGTTACTCTGTCCATATACACTGTCTGAGCTGCTGAGTTCCTCCAGCATTCTGTCTGTGTTACTCTGACCACAGCCACTGTCTGACCTGCTGAGTTCCTCCAGCATTTTGTCTGTGATACTCTGACCAGGACACTGTCTGACCTGCTGAGTTCCTCCAGCATTTTGTGAGTGTTACTCTGTCCAAAGACACTGTCTGACCTGCTGAGTTCCTCCAGCATTTTGTGTGTGTTACTTTGTCCGTTGACACTGTCTGACCTGCTGAGTTCCTCCAGCATTTTGTGTGTGTTACTCAGTCCATAGACACTGTCTGACCTGCTGAGTTCCTCCATCATTTTGAGTGTTACTCTGACCATAGACACTGTCTGACCTGTTGAGTTTCTCCAGCATTTTGTGTGTGTTACTCGGACCATAGACTCTGTCTGACCTGCTGAGTTCCTCCAGCATTTTGTGTGTGTTACTCTGTCCATAGACACTGTCTGACCTGCTGAGTTCCTCCAGCATTTTGTGTGTGTTACTCTGACCATAGACACTGTCTGACCTGCTGAGTTCCTCCAGCATTTTGTGTGTGTTACTCTGTCCATAGACACTGTCTGACCTGCTGAGATATTCCAGCATTGTGTGTGTGTTACTCTGACCTTAGAGACTGTCTGACCTGCTGAGTTCATCCAGCATTTTGTGTGTGTCACACTGACCATAGACACTGTCTGACCTGCTGAGTTCCTCCAGCATTTTCTGTGTGTTTCTCTGACCACAGACACTGTCTGACCTGCTAATTTCCTCCAGCATTTTGTGTGTGTTACACTGACCACAGACACTGTCTGACCTGCTGAGTTCCTCCAGCATTTTGTCTGTGTCACTCTAACCACAGACACTGTCTGACCTGCTGAGTTCCTCCAGCATTTTGTGTGTGTTACTCTGTCCGTAGATACTGTCTGACCTGCTAGGTTGCTCCAGCATTTTGTGTGTGTTACTCATTCCGTAGACACTGTCTGACCTGCTGAGTTCCTCCAGCATTTTGTGAGTGTTACTCTGACCATAGACACTGTCTGACCTGTTGAGATCCAACAGCATTTTGTGTGTTACTCCGTCCGTAGAGACTGTCTGACCTGCTGAGTTCCTCCAGCATTTTGTGTGTGTTACTCTGACCATAGACACTGTCTGACCTGCTGAGTTCCTCCAGCATTTTGTGTGCGTTACTCTGTCCATAGACACTGTCTAACCAGCTGAGTTATTCCAGCATTTTGTGTGTGTTACTCTGTCCGTAGACACTGGCTGACCTGCTGAGTTATTCCAGCATTTTGTGTGTGTTACTCTGTCCATAGACACTGTCTGACCTGCTGAGTGCCTCCAGCATTCTGTGTGTGTTACTCCGTCCATAGACACTGTCTGACCTGCTCAGTTCCTCCAGCATTTTGTGTGTGTTACTCCGTCCATAGACACTATCTGACCTGCTGAGTTATTCCAGCATTTTGTGTGTGTTACTCTATCCGTAGACACTGTCTGACCTGCTGAGTTATTCCAGCATTTTGTGTGTCTTACTCTGTCCATAGACACAGTCTGACCTGCTGAGTTCCTCCAGCATTTTGTGTGTGTAACTCTGTCCATAGACACTGTCTGACCTGCTGAGTTCCTCCAGCATTTTGTGTGTGCTACTCTGACCACAGACACTGTCTGACCTGCTGAGTTCCTCCAGCATTTTGTGTGTGTTACTCTGTACGTAGACACTGTCTGACCTGCTGAGTTCCTCCAGCATTCTGTGTGTGTTACTCCGTCCATAGCCAGTGTCTGACCTGCTGAGTTCCTCCAGCATTTTGTGTGTGTTACTCCGTCCATAGACTGTCTGACCTGCTGAGTTCCTCCAGCATTTTGTGTCTGTTACTCTGTCCGTAGACACTGTCTGACCTGCTGAATGCCTCCAGCAATCTGTGTGTGTTACTCCGTCCATAGACACTGTCTGTTCTGCTGAGTTCCTCCAGCATTTTGTGTGTGTTACTCCGTCCATAGACACTGTCTGACCTGCTGAGTTCCTCCACCATTTTGTGTGTGTTACTCTGTCCGTAGACACTGTCTAACCTGCTGAGTTATTCCAGCATTTTGTGTGTGTTACTCTGTCCGTAGGCATTGTCTGACCTGCTGAGTTCCTCCAGCATTCTGTCTGTGTTACTCTGACCACAGCCACTGTCTGACCTGCTGAGTTCCTCCAGCATTTTGTCTGTGTTACTCTGACCAGAGACACTGTCTGACCTGCTGAGTTCCTCCAGCATTTTGAGAGTGTTACTCTGTCCATAGACACTGTCTGACCTGCTGAGTTCCTCCAGCATTTTGTGTGTGTCACTCTGACCATAAACACTGTCTGACCTGCTGAGTTCCTCCAGCATTTTGTGTGTGTTACTCTGACCATAGACACTGTCTGACCTGCTGAGTTCCTCGAGCATTTTGTGTATGTTACTCTGTCCGTAGACTCTGTCTGATCTGCTGAGTTATTCCAGCATTGTGTGTGTGTTACTCTGACCATAGACACTGTCTGACCTGCTGAGTTACTACAGCATTTTGTGTGTGTTACTCTGACCATAGACACTGTCTGACCTGTTGAGATCCACCAGTATTTTGTGTGTTACTCTGTCCGTAGACACTGTCTGACCTGCTGAGTTATTCCAGCATTTTCTGTGTGTTACTCTGACCACAGACACTGTCTGACCTGCTGAGTTCCTGCAGCATTTTGTGTGTGTCTCTCTGACCACAGAGACTGTCTGACCTGCTGAGTTCCTCCAGCATTTTGTGTGTGTTACTCTGTCCATAGACACTGTCTGACCTGCTAGGTTCCTCCAGCATTTTGTGTGTGTTACTCCGTCCATAGACACTGTCTGTCCTGCTGAGTTCCTCCAGCATTTTGTGTGTGTTACTCTGACCACAGACACTGTCTGACCTGCTGATTTCCTCCAGCATTTTGTGTGTGTTACTCTGTCCGCAGACACTGTCTGACCTGCTGCGTTCCTCCAGCATTTTGTGTGTGTTACTCTGTCCATAGACACTGTCTGACCTGCTGAGTTCCTCCAGCATTCTGTCTGTGTTACTCTGACCACAGCCACTGTCTGACCTGCTGAGTTCCTCCAGCATTTTGTCTGTGTTACTCTGACCAGAGACACTGTCTGACCTGCTGAGTTATTCCAGCATTTTGTGTGTGTTACTCTGACCATAGACACTGTCTGACCTGTTGAGATCCACCAGCATTTTGTGTGTTACTCCGTCCGTAGACACTGTCTGACCTGCTGAGTTCCTCCAGCATTTTGTGTGTGTCACTCCGACCATAGACACTGTCTGACCTTCTGAGATCCTCCAGCATTTTGTGTGTGTTACTCTGACCATAGACACTGTCTGACCTGTTGAGATCCACCAGCATTTTGTGTGTTACTCCGTCCGTAGAGACTGTCTGACCTGCTGAGTTCCACCAGCATTTTGTGTGTGTTACTCTGACCATAGACACTGTCTGACCTGTTGAGATCCACCAGCATTTTGTGTGTTACTCCGTCCGTAGAGACTGTCTGACCTGCTGAGTTCCACCAGCATTTTGTGTGTGTTACTCTGACCATAGACACTGTCTGACCTTCTGAGTTCCTCCAGCATTTTGTGTGTGTTACTCTGACCATAGACACTGTCTGACCTGCTGAGTTATTCCAGCATTTTGTGTGTGTTACTCTGACCATAGACACTGTCTGACCTGCTGAGTTCCTCCAGCACTTTGTGTGTGTTACTCTGACCATAGACACTGTCTGACCTGCTTAGTTATTCCAGCATTTTGTGTGTGTTACTCAGTCCATAGACACTGTCTGACCTGCTGAGTTCCTCCATCATTTTGAGTGTTACTCTGACCATAGACACTGTCTGACCTGTTGAGTTTCTCCAGCATTTTGTGTGTGTTACTCGGACCATAGACACTGTCTGACCTGCTGAGTTCCTCCAGCATTTTGTGTGTGTTACTCTGTCCATAGACACTGTCTGACCTGCTGAGTTCCTCCAGCATTTTGTGTGTGTTACTCTGACCATAGACACTGTCTGAGCTGCTGAGTTCCTCCAGCATTTTGTGTGTGTTACTCTGTCCATAGACACTGTCTGACCTGCTGAGCTCCTCCAGCATTTTCTGTGTGTTACTCTGACGATAGACACTGTCTGAGCTGCCTAGTTCTTCCAGCATTTTGTGTGTCTTACTCTGACCATAGACAGTGTCTGACCTGCTGAGTTCCTCCAGCATTTTGTGTGTTACCTTGTCCGTAGACACTGTCTAATCTGCTGAGTTCCTCCAGCATTATGTGTGTGTTACTCCGTCCATAGACACTGTCTGACCTGCTGAGTTCCTCCAGCATTTTGTGTGTGTTACTCAGTCCATAGACACTGTCTGACCTGCTGAGTTCCACCATCATTTTGAGTGTTACTCTGACCATAGACACTGTCTGACCTGTTGAGTTCCTCCAGCATTTTGTGTGTGTTACTCTGTCCATAGACACTGTCTGACCTGCTGAGTTCTTCCAGCATTTTGTGTGTGTTACTCCGTCCATAGACACTGTCTGACCTGTTGAGTTTCTCCAGCATTTTGTGTGTGTTACTCGGACCATAGACACTGTCTGACCTGCTGAGTTCCTCCAGCATTTTGTGTGTGTTACTCTGTCCATAGACACTGTCTGACCTGCTGAGATATTCCAGCATTGTGTGTGTGTTACTCTGACCTTAGAGACTGTCTGACCTGCTGAGTTCATCCAGCATTTTGTGTGTGTCACACTGACCATAGACACTGTCTGAGCTGCTGAGTTCCTCCAGCATTTTGTGTGTGTTACTCTGTCCATAGACACTGTCTGACCTGCTGAGCTCCTCCAGCATTTTCTGTGTGTTACTCTGACGATAGACACTGTCTGAGCTGCCTAGTTCTTCCAGCATTTTGTGTGTGTTACTCTGTCCATAGACACTGTCTGACCTGCTGCGTTCTTCCAGCATTTTGTGTGTGTTACTCTGTCCATAGACACTGTCTGACCTGCTGAGTTCCTCCAGTATTTTGTGTGTGTCACTCTGACCATAGACACTGTCTGACCTGCTGAGTTCCTCCAGCATTTTGTGTGTGTTACTCTGACCATAGACAGTGTCTGACCTGCTGAGTTCCTCCAGCATTTTGTGTGTTACCTTGTCCGTAGACACTGTCTAATCTGCTGAGTTCCTCCAGCATTATGTGTGTGTTACTCCGTCCATAGACACTGTCTGACCTGCTGAGTTCCTCCAGCATTTTGTGTGTGTTACTCAGTCCATAGACACTGTCTGACCTGCTGAGTTCCACCATCATTTTGAGTGTTACTCTGACCATAGACACTGTCTGACCTGTTGAGTTCCTCCAGCATTTTGTGTGTGTTACTCTGTCCATAGACACTGTCTGACCTGCTGAGTTCTTCCAGCATTTTGTGTGTGTTACTCCGTCCATAGACACTGTCTGACCTGTTGAGTTTCTCCAGCATTTTGTGTGTGTTACTCGGACCATAGACACTGTCTGACCTGCTGAGTTCCTCCAGCATTTTGTGTGTGTTACTCTGTCCATAGACACTGTCTGACCTGCTGAGATATTCCAGCATTGTGTGTGTGTTACTCTGACCTTAGAGACTGTCTGACCTGCTGAGTTCATCCAGCATTTTGTGTGTGTCACACTGACCATAGACACTGTCTGACCTGCTGAGTTCCTCCAGCATTTTCTGTGTGTTACTCTGACCACAGACACTGTCTGACCTGCTAATTTCCTCCAGCATTTTGTGTGTGTTACACTGACCACAGACACTGTCTGACCTGCTGAGTTCCTCCAGCATTTTGTCTGTGTCACTCTAACCACAGACACTGTCTGACCTGCTGAGTTCCTCCAGCATTTTCTGTGTGTTACTCTGTCCGTAGATACTGTCTGACCTGCTAGGTTGCTCCAGCATTTTGTGTGTGTTACTCATTCCGTAGACACTGTCTGACCTGCTGAGTTCCTCCAGCATTTTGTGAGTGTTACTCTGACCATAGACACTGTCTGACCTGTTGAGATCCAACAGCATTTTGTGTGTGTTACTCTGTCCATAGACACTGTCTGACCTGCTGAGCTCCTCCAGCATTTTCTGTGTGTTACTCTGTCCATAGACACTGTCTGACCTGCTGAGCTCCTCCAGCATTTTCTGTGTGTTACTCTGACGATAGACACTGTCTGAGCTGCCTAGTTCTTCCAGCATTTTGTGTGTGTTACACTGACCACAGACACTGTCTGACCTGCTGAGTTCCTCCAGCATTTTGTCTGTGTCACTCTAACCACAGACACTGTCTGACCTGTTGAGTTTCTCCAGCATTTTGTGTGTGTTACTCAGACCATAGACACTGTCTGACCTGCTGAGTTCCTCCAGCATTTTGTGTGTGTTACTCTGACCATAGACAGTGTCTGACCTGCTGAGTTCCTCCTGCATTTTGTGTGTTACCTTGTCCGTAGACACTGTCTAATCTGCTGAGTTCCTCCAGCATTTTGTGTGTGTTACTCTGTCCATAGACACTGTCTGACCTGCTGAGTTCCTCCAGCATTTTGTGTGTGTTACTCTGACCATAGACACTGTCTGAGCTGCTGAGTTCCTCCAGCATTTTGTGTGTGTTACTCTGACCATAGACACTGTCTGACCTGTGAGATCCACCAGCATTTTGTGTGTGTTACTCCGACCATAGACACTGTCTGACCTGCTGAGCTCCTCCAGCATTTTCTGTGTGTTACTCTGACGATAGACACTGTCTGAGCTGCCTAGTTCTTCCAGCATTTTGTGTGTGTTACTCTGTCCATAGACACTGTCTGACCTGCTGCGTTCTTCCAGCATTTTGTGTGTGTTACTCTGTCCATAGACACTGTCTGACCTGCTGAGTTCCTCCAGTATTTTGTGTGTGTCACTCTGACCATAGACACTGTCTGACCTGCTGAGTTCCTCCAGCATTTTGTGTGTGTTACTCTGACCATAGACAGTGTCTGACCTGCTGAGTTCCTCCTGCATTTTGTGTGTTACCTTGTCCGTAGACACTGTCTAATCTGCTGAGTTCCTCCAGCATTATGTGTGTGTTACTCCGTCCATAGACACTGTCTGACCTGCTGAGTTCCTCCAGCATTTTGTGTGTGTTACTCAGTCCATAGACACTGTCTGACCTGCTGAGTTCCTCCATCATTTTGAGTGTTACTCTGACCATAGACACTGTCTGACCTGTTGAGTTCCTGCAGCATTTTGTGTGTGTTACTCTGTCCATAGACACTGTCTGACCTGCTGAGTTCTTCCAGCATTTTGTGTGTGTTACTCCGTCCATAGACACTGTCTGACCTGTTGAGTTTCTCCAGCATTTTGTGTGTGTTACTCGGACCATAGACACTGTCTGACCTGCTGAGTTCCTCCAGCATTTTGTGTGTGTTACTCTGTCCATAGACACTGTCTGACCTGCTGAGATATTCCAGCATTGTGTGTGTGTTACTCTGACCTTAGAGACTGTCTGACCTGCTGAGTTCATCCAGCATTTTGTGTGTGTCACACTGACCATAGACACTGTCTGACCTGCTGAGTTCCTCCAGCATTTTCTGTGTGTTACACTGACCACAGACACTGTCTGACCTGCTGAGTTCCTCCAGCATTTTGTCTGTGTCACTCTAACCACAGACACTGTCTGACCTGCTGAGTTCCTCCAGCATTTTGTGTGTGTTACTCTGTCCGTAGATACTGTCTGACCTGCTAGGTTGCTCCAGCATTTTGTGTGTGTTACTCATTCCGTAGACACTGTCTGACCTGCTGAGTTCCTCCAGCATTTTGTGAGTGTTACTCTGACCATAGACACTGTCTGACCTGTTGAGATCCAACAGCATTTTGTGTGTTACTCCGTCCGTAGAGACTGTCTGACCTGCTGAGTTCCTCCAGCATTTTGTGTGTGTTACTCTGACCATAGACACTGTCTGACCTGCTGAGTTCCTCCAGCATTTTGTGTGTGTTACTCTGTCCATAGACACTGTCTAACCTGCTGAGTTATTCCAGCATTTTGTGTGTGTTACTCTGTCCGTAGACACTGGCTGACCTGCTGAGTTATTCCAGCATTTTGTGTGTGTTACTCTGTCCATAGACACTGTCTGACCTGCTGAGTGCCTCCAGCATTCTGTGTGTGTTACTCCGTCCATAGACACTGTCTGACCTGCTCAGTTCCTCCAGCATTTTGTGTGTGTTACTCCGTCCATAGACACTATCTGACCTGCTGAGTTATTCCAGCATTTTGTGTGTGTTACTCTATCCGTAGACACTGTCTGACCTGCTGAGTAATTCCAGCATTTTGTGTGTCTTACTCTGTCCATAGACACAGTCTGACCTGCTGAGTTCCTCCAGCATTTTGTGTGTGTAACTCTGTCCATAGACACTGTCTGACCTGCTGAGTTCCTCCAGCATTTTGTGTGTGCTACTCTGACCACAGACACTGTCTGACCTGCTGAGTTCCTCCAGCATTTTGTGTGTGTTACTCTGTACGTAGACACTGTCTGACCTGCTGAGTTCCTCCAGCATTCTGTGTGTGTTACTCCGTCCATAGCCAGTGTCTGACCTGCTGAGTTCCTCCAGCATTTTGTGTGTGTTACTCCGTCCATAGACTGTCTGACCTGCTGAGTTCCTCCAGCATTTTGTGTCTGTTACTCTGTCCGTAGACACTGTCTGACCTGCTGAATGCCTCCAGCAATCTGTTTGTGTTACTCCGTCCATAGACACTGTCTGTTCTGCTGAGTTCCTCCAGCATTTTGTGTGTGTTACTCCGTCCATAGACACTGTCTGACCTGCTGAGTTCCTCCACCATTTTGTGTGTGTTACTCTGTCCGTAGACACTGTCTAACCTGCTGAGTTATTCCAGCATTTTGTGTGTGTTACTCTGTCCGTAGGCATTGTCTGACCTGCTGAGTTCCTCCAGCATTCTGTCTGTGTTACTCTGACCACAGCCACTGTCTGACCTGCTGAGTTCCTCCAGCATTTTGTCTGTGTTACTCTGACCAGAGACACTGTCTGACCTGCTGAGTTCCTCCAGCATTTTGAGAGTGTTACTCTGTCCATAGACACTGTCTGACCTGCTGAGTTCCTCCAGCATTTTGTGTGTGTCACTCTGACCATAGACACTGTCTGACCTGCTGAGTTCCTCCAGCATTTTGTGTGTGTTACTCTGACCATAGACACTGTCTGACCTGCTGAGTTCCTCGAGCATTTTGTGTATGTTACTCTGTCCGTAGACTCTGTCTGATCTGCTGAGTTATTCCAGCATTGTGTGTGTGTTACTCTGACCATAGACACTGTCTGACCTGCTGAGTTACTACAGCATTTTGTGTGTGTTACTCTGACCATAGACACTGTCTGACCTGTTGAGATCCACCAGTATTTTGTGTGTTACTCTGTCCGTAGACACTGTCTGACCTGCTGAGTTATTCCAGCATTTTCTGTGTGTTACTCTGTCCATAGACACTGTCTAACCTGCTGAGTTCCTCCAGCATTTTGTGTGTTACTCTGACCACAGACACTGTCTGACCTGCTGAGTTCCTGCAGCATTTTGTGTGTGTCTCTCTGACCACAGAGACTGTCTGACCTGCTGAGTTCCTCCAGCATTTTGTGTGTGTTACTCTGTCCATAGACACTGTCTGACCTGCTAGGTTCCTCCAGCATTTTGTGTGTGTTACTCCGTCCATAGACACTGTCTGTCCTGCTGAGTTCCTCCAGCATTTTGTGTGTGTTACTCTGACCACAGACACTGTCTGACCTGCTGATTTCCTCCAGCATTTTGTGTGTGTTACTCTGTCCGCAGACACTGTCTGACCTGCTGCGTTCCTCCAGCATTTTGTGTGTGTTACTCTGTCCATAGACACTGTCTGACCTGCTGAGTTCCTCCAGCATTCTGTCTGTGTTACTCTGACCACAGCCACTGTCTGACCTGCTGAGTTCCTCCAGCATTTTGTCTGTGTTACTCTGACAAGAGACACTGTCTGACCTGCTGAGTTATTCCAGCATTTTGTGTGTGTTACTCTGACCACAGCCACTGTCTGACCTGCTGAGTTCCTCCAGCATTTCGTCTGTGTTACTCTGACAAGAGACACTGTCTGACCTGCTGAGTTATTCCAGCATTTTGTGTGTGTTACTCTGACCATAGACACTGTCTGACCTGTTGAGATCCACCAGCATTTTGTGTGTTACTCCGTCCGTAGACACTGTCTGACCTGCTGAGTTCCTCCAGCATTTTGTGTGTGTTACTCCGTCCATAGACACTGTCTGACCTGTTGAGTTTCTCCAGCATTTTGTGTGTGTTACTCGGACCATAGACACTGTCTGACCTGCTGAGTTCCTCCAGCATTTTGTGTGTGTTACTCTGTCCATAGACACTGTCTGACCTGCTGAGATATTCCAGCATTGTGTGTGTGTTACTCTGACCTTAGAGACTGTCTGACCTGCTGAGTTCATCCAGCATTTTGTGTGTGTCACACTGACCATAGACACTGTCTGACCTGCTGAGTTCCTCCAGCATTTTCTGTGTGTTACTCTGACCACAGACACTGTCTGACCTGCTAATTTCCTCCAGCATTTTGTGTGTGTTACACTGACCACAGACACTGTCTGACCTGCTGAGTTCCTCCAGCATTTTGTCTGTGTCACTCTAACCACAGACACTGTCTGACCTGCTGAGTTCCTCCAGCATTTTGTGTGTGTTACTCTGTCCGTAGATACTGTCTGACCTGCTAGGTTGCTCCAGCATTTTGTGTGTGTTACTCATTCCGTAGACACTGTCTGACCTGCTGAGTTCCTCCAGCATTTTGTGAGTGTTACTCTGACCATAGACACTGTCTGACCTGTTGAGATCCAACAGCATTTTGTGTGTTACTCCGTCCGTAGAGACTGTCTGACCTGCTGAGTTCCTCCAGCATTTTGTGTGTGTTACTCTGACCATAGACACTGTCTGACCTGCTGAGTTCCTCCAGCATTTTGTGTGTGTTACTCTGTCCATAGACACTGTCTAACCTGCTGAGTTATTCCAGCATTTTGTGTGTGTTACTCTGTCCGTAGACACTGGCTGACCTGCTGAGTTATTCCAGCATTTTGTGTGTGTTACTCTGTCCATAGACACTGTCTGACCTGCTGAGTGCCTCCAGCATTCTGTGTGTGATACTCCGTCCATAGAGACTGTCTGACCTGCTCAGTTCCTCCAGCATTTTGTGTGTGTTACTCCGTCCATAGACACTATCTGACCTGCTGAGTTATTCCAGCATTTTGTGTGTGTTACTCTATCCGTAGACACTGTCTGACCTGCTGAGTAATTCCAGCATTTTGTGTGTCTTACTCTGTCCATAGACACAGTCTGACCTGCTGAGTTCCTCCAGCATTTTGTGTGTGTAACTCTGTCCATAGACACTGTCTGACCTGCTGAGTTCCTCCAGCATTTTGTGTGTGCTACTCTGACCACAGACACTGTCTGACCTGCTGAGTTCCTCCAGCATTTTGTGTGTGTTACTCTGTACGTAGACACTGTCTGACCTGCTGAGTTCCTCCAGCATTCTGTGTGTGTTACTCCGTCCATAGCCAGTGTCTGACCTGCTGAGTTCCTCCAGCATTTTGTGTGTGTTACTCCGTCCATAGACTGTCTGACCTGCTGAGTTCCTCCAGCATTTTGTGTCTGTTACTCTGTCCGTAGACACTGTCTGACCTGCTGAATGCCTCCAGCAATCTGTTTGTGTTACTCCGTCCATAGACACTGTCTGTTCTGCTGAGTTCCTCCAGCATTTTGTGTGTGTTACTCCGTCCATAGACACTGTCTGACCTGCTGAGTTCCTCCACCATTTTGTGTGTGTTACTCTGTCCGTAGACACTGTCTAACCTGCTGAGTTATTCCAGCATTTTGTGTGTGTTACTCTGTCCGTAGGCATTGTCTGACCTGCTGAGTTCCTCCAGCATTCTGTCTGTGTTACTCTGACCACAGCCACTGTCTGACCTGCTGAGTTCCTCCAGCATTTTGTCTGTGTTACTCTGACCAGAGACACTGTCTGACCTGCTGAGTTCCTCCAGCATTTTGAGAGTGTTACTCTGTCCATAGACACTGTCTGACCTGCTGAGTTCCTCCAGCATTTTGTGTGTGTCACTCTGACCATAGACACTGTCTGACCTGCTGAGTTCCTCCAGCATTTTGTGTGTGTTACTCTGACCATAGACACTGTCTGACCTGCTGAGTTCCTCGAGCATTTTGTGTATGTTACTCTGTCCGTAGACTCTGTCTGATCTGCTGAGTTATTCCAGCATTGTGTGTGTGTTACTCTGACCATAGACACTGTCTGACCTGCTGAGTTACTACAGCATTTTGTGTGTGTTACTCTGACCATAGACACTGTCTGACCTGTTGAGATCCACCAGTATTTTGTGTGTTACTCTGTCCGTAGACACTGTCTGACCTGCTGAGTTATTCCAGCATTTTGTGTGTGTTACTCTGTCCATAGACACTGTCTAACCTGCTGAGTTCCTCCAGCATTTTGTGTGTTACTCTGACCACAGACACTGTCTGACCTGCTGAGTTCCTGCAGCATTTTGTGTGTGTCTCTCTGACCACAGAGACTGTCTGACCTGCTGAGTTCCTCCAGCATTTTGTGTGTGTTACTCTGTCCATAGACACTGTCTGACCTGCTAGGTTCCTCCAGCATTTTGTGTGTGTTACTCCGTCCATAGACACTGTCTGTCCTGCTGAGTTCCTCCAGCATTTTGTGTGTGTTACTCTGACCACAGACACTGTCTGACCTGCTGATTTCCTCCAGCATTTTGTGTGTGTTACTCTGTCCGCAGACACTGTCTGACCTGCTGCGTTCCTCCAGCATTTTGTGTGTGTTACTCTGTCCATAGACACTGTCTGACCTGCTGAGTTCCTCCAGCATTCTGTCTGTGTTACTCTGACCACAGCCACTGTCTGACCTGCTGAGTTCCTCCAGCATTTTGTCTGTGTTACTCTGACAAGAGACACTGTCTGACCTGCTGAGTTATTCCAGCATTTTGTGTGTGTTACTCTGACCACAGCCACTGTCTGACCTGCTGAGTTCCTCCAGCATTTTGTCTGTGTTACTCTGACAAGAGACACTGTCTGACCTGCTGAGTTATTCCAGCATTTTGTGTGTGTTACTCTGACCATAGACACTGTCTGACCTGTTGAGATCCACCAGCATTTTGTGTGTTACTCCGTCCGTAGACACTGTCTGACCTGCTGAGTTCCTCCAGCATTTTGTGTGTGTCACTCCGACCATAGACACTGTCTGACCTTCTGAGATCCTCCAGCATTTTGTGTGTGTTACTCTGACCATAGACACTGTCTGACCTGTTGAGATCCACCAGCATTTTGTGTGTTACTCCGTCCGTAGAGACTGTCTGACCTGCTGAGTTCCACCAGCATTTTGTGTGTGTCACTCTGACCATAGACACTGTCTGACCTGTTGAGATCCACCAGCATTTTGTGTGTTACTCCGTCCGTAGAGACTGTCTGACCTGCTGAGATCCACCAGCATTTTGTGTGTGTTACTCTGACCATAGACACTGTCTGACCTTCTGAGTTCCTCCAGCATTTTGTGTGTGTTACTCTGACCATAGACACTGTCTGACCTGCTGAGTTATTCCAGCATTTTGTGTGTGTTACTCTGACCATAGACACTGTCTGACCTGCTGAGTTCCTCCAGCACTTTGTGTGTGTTACTCTGACCATAGACACTGTCTGACCTGCTTAGTTATTCCAGCATTTTGTGTGTGTTACTCTGTCCATAGACACTGTTTAACCTGCTGAGTTATTCCAGCATTTTGTGTGTGTTAATCTGTCCGTAGACACTGTCTGACCTGCTGAGTTATTCCAGCATTTTGTGTGTCTTACTCTGTCCATAGACACAGTCTGACCTGCTGAGTTGTTCCAGCATTTTGTGTGTGTTACTCTGACCATAGACACTGTCTGACCTTCTGAGTTCCTCCAGCATTTTGTGTGTGTTACTCTGACCATAGACACTGTCTGACCTGTTGAGATCCACCAGCATTTTGAGTGTTACTCTGTCCGTAGACACTGTCTGACTCGCTGAGTTATTCCAGCATTGTGTGTGTGTTACTCTGACCATAGACACTGTCTGACCTGCTGAGTTTCTCCAGCATTTTGTGTGTGTTACTCTGACCATAGACACTGTCTGACCTGTTGAGATCCACCAGCATTTTGTGTGTTACTCTGTCCGTAGACACTGTCTGATCTGCTGAGTTATTCCAGCATTGTGTGTGTGTTACTCTGACCATAGACACTGTCTGACCTGCTGAGTTCCTCCAGCGTTTTGTGTGTGTTACTCTGACCATAGACACTGTCTAACCTGTTGAGATCCACCAGCATTTTGTGTGTTACTCTGTCCGTAGACACTGTCTGATCTGCTGAGTTATTCCAGCATTGTGTGTGTGTTACTCTGACCATAGACACTGTCTGACCTGCTGAGTTCCTCCAGCGTTTTGTGTGTGTTACTCTGACCATAGACACTGTCTGACCTGTTGAGATCCACCAGCATTTTCTGTGTTACTCTGACCATAGACACTGTCTGACCTGCTGAGTTCCTCCAGCATTTTGTGTGTGTTACTCTGTCCATAGACACTGTCTGACCTGCTGAGTTCTTCCAGCATTTTGTGTGTGTTACTCTGACCATAGACACTGTCTGAGCTGCTGAGTTCCTCCAGCATTTTGTGTGTGTTACTCTGTCCATAGACACTGTCTAACCTGCTGAGTTATTCCAGCATTTTGTGTGTGTTACTCTGTCCGTAGACACTGTCTGACCTGCTGAGTTATTCCAGCATTTTGTGTGTGTTACTCTGTCCATAGACACTGTCTGACCTGCTGAGTGCCTCCAGCATTCTGTGTGTGTTACTCCGTCCATAGACACTGTCTGACCTGCTGAGTTCCTCCAGCATTTTGTGTGTGTTACTCCGTCCATAGACACTATCTGACCTGCTGAGTTATTCCAGCATTTTGTGTGTGTTACTCTATCCGTAGACACTGTCTGACCTGCACAGTTCCTCCAGCATTTTGTGTGTGTTACTCTGTACGTAGACACTGTCTGACCTGCTGAGTTATTCCAGCATTTTGTGTGTCTTACTCAGTCCATAGACACAGTCTGACCTGCTGAGTTCCTCCAGCATTTTGTGTGTGTAACTCTGTCCATATACACTGTCTGACCTGCTGAGTTCCTCCAGCATTTTGTGTGTGCTACTCTGACCACAGACACTGTCTGACCTGCTGAGTTCCTCCAGCATTTTGTGTGTGTTACTCTGTACGTATACACTGTCTGACCTGCTGAGTTCCTCCAGCATTCTGTGTGTGTTACTCCGTCCATAGCCAGTGTCTGACCTGCTGAGTTCCTCCAGCATTTTGTGTGTGTTACTCCGTCCATAGACTGTCTGACCTGCTGAGTTCCTCCATCATTTTGTGTGTGTTACTCTGTCCGTAGACACTGTCTGACCTGCTGAATGCCTCCAGCAATCTGTGTGTGTTACTCCGTCCATAGACACTGTCTGTTCTGCTGAGTTCCTCCAACATTTTGTGTGTGTTACTCCGTCCATAGACACTGTCTGACCTGCTGAGTTCCTCCACCATTTTGTGTGTGTTACTCTGTCCGTAGACACTGTCTAACCTGCTGAGTTATTCCAGCATTTTGTGTGTGTTACTCTGTCCGTAGGCATTGTCTGACCTGCTGAGTTCCTCCAGCATTCTGTCTGTGTTACTCTGACCACAGCCACTGTCTGACCTGCTGAGTTCCTCCAGCATTTTGTCTGTGTTACTCTGACCAGAGACACTGTCTGTCCTGCTGAGTTCCTCCAGCATTTTGAGAGTGTTACTCTGTCCATAGACACTGTCTGACCTGCTGAGTTCCTCCAGTATTTTGTGTGTGTTACTCTGACCATACACACTGTCTGACCTGCTGAGTTCCTCGAGCATTTTGTGTATGTTACTCTGTTCGTAGACTCTGTCTGATCTGCTGAGTTATTCCAGCATTGTGTGTGTGTTACTCTGACCATAGACACTGTCTGACCTGCTGAGTTACTACAGCATTTTGTGTGTGTTACTCTGACCATAGACACTGTCTGACCTGTTGAGATCCACCAGTATTTTGTGTGTTACTCTGTCCGTAGACACTGTCTGACCTGCTGAGTTATTCCAGCATTTTCTGTGTGTTACTCTGTCCATAGACACTGTCTAACCAGCTGAGTTCCTCCAGCATTTTGTGTGTTACTCTGACCACAGACACTGTCTGAACTGCTGAGTTCCTCCAGCATTTTGGGTGTGTTACCCTGTCCGTAGACACAGTCTGACCTGCTGAGTTCCTCCAGCATTTTGTGTGTGTTACTCTGACCACAGACACTGTCTGACCTGCTAGGTTCCTCCAGCATTTTGGGTGTGTTACCCTGTCCGTAGACACTGTCTGACCTGCTGAGTTCCTCCAGCAATTTGTGTGTGTTACTCCGTCTATAGACACCGTCTGACCTGCTGAGTTCCTCCAGCATTTTGTGTGTGTTACTCTGTCCATAGACACTGTCTGACCTGCTAGGTTCCTCCAGCATTTTGTGTGTGTTACTCCGTCCATAGACACTGTCTGTCCTGCTGAGTTCCTCCAGCATTTTGTGTGTGTTACTCTGACCACAGACACTGTCTGACCTGCTGATTTCCTCCAGCATTTTGTGTGTGTTACTCTGTCCGCAGACACTGTCTGACCTGCTGCGTTCCTCCAGCATTTTGTGTGTGTTACTCTGTCCATAGACACTGTCTGACCTGCTGAGTTCCCCCAGCATTCTGTCTGTGTTACTCTGACCACAGCCACTGTCTGACCTGCTGAGTTCCTCCAGCATTTTGTCTGTGTTACTCTGACCAGAGACACTGTCTGACCTGCTGAGTTGTTCCAGCATTTTGTGTGTGTTACTCTGACCATAGACACTGTCTGACCTGTTGAGATCCACCAGCATTTTGTGTGTTACTCCGTCCGTAGACACTGTCTGACCTGCTGAGTTCCTCCAGCATTTTGTGTGTGTCACTCCGACCATAGACACTGTCTGACCTTCTGAGATCCTCCAGCATTTTGTGTGTGTTACTCTGACCATAGACACTGTCTGACCTGTTGAGATCCACCAGCATTTTGTGGGTTACTCCGTCCGTAGAGACTGTCTGACCTGCTGAGTTCCACCAGCATTTTGTGTGTGTCACTCTGACCATAGACACTGTCTGACCTTCTGAGTTCCTCCAGCATTTTGTGTGTGTTACTCTGACCATAGACACTGTCTGACCTGCTGAGTTATTCCAGCATTTTGTGTGTGTTACTCTGACCATAGACACTGTCTGACCTGCTGAGTTCCTCCAGCACTTTGTGTGTGTTACTCTGACCATAGACACTGTCTGACCTGCTTAGTTATTCCAGCATTTTGTGTGTGTTACTCTGTCCATAGACACTGTTTAACCTGCTGAGTTATTCCAGCATTTTGTGTGTGTTACTCTGTCCGTAGACACTGTCTGACCTGCTGAGTTATTCCAGCATTTTGTGTGTCTTACTCTGTCCATAGACACAGTCTGACCTGCTGAGTTATTCCAGCATTTTGTGTGTGTTACTCTGACCATAGACACTGTCTGACCTGCTGAGTTCCTCCAGCATTTTGTGTGTGTTACTCTGACCATAGACACTGTCTGACCTGTTGAGATCCACCAGCATTTTGAGTGTTACTCTGTCCGTAGACACTGTCTGACTTGCTGAGTTATTCCAGCATTGTGTGTGTGTTACTCTGACCATAGACACTGTCTGACCTGTTGAGATCCACCAGCATTTTGTGTGTTACTCTGTCCGTAGACACTGTCTGATCTGCTGAGTTATTCCAGCATTGAGTGTGTGTTACTCTGACCATAGACACTGTCTGACCTGCTGAGTTCCTCCAGCGTTTTGTGTGTGTTACTCTGACCATAGACACTGTCTAACCTGTTGAGATCCACCAGCATTTTGTGTGTTACTCTGTCCGTAGACACTGTCTGATCTGCTGAGTTATTCCAGCATTGTGTGTGTGTTACTCTGACCATAGACACTCTCTGACCTGCTGAGTTCCTCCAGCGTTTTGTGTGTGTTACTCTGACCATAGACACTGTCTGACCTGTTGAGATCCACCAGCATTTTGTGTGTTACTCTGACCATAGACACTGTCTGACCTGCTGAGTTCCTCCAGCATTTTGTGTGTGTTACTCTGTCCATAGACACTGTCTGACCTGCTGAGTTCTTCCAGCATTTTGTGTGTGTTACTCTGACCATAGACACTGTCTGAGCTGCTGAGTTCCTCCAGCATTTTGTGTGTGTTTCTCTGTCCATAGACACTGTCTGACCTGCTGAGTTCCTCCAGCATTTTGTGTGTGTTACTCTGACCTAGACACCGTCTGAGCTTCAGAGTTTTCCAGCATTTTGTGTGTGTTACTCTGTGCATAGACACTGTCTGAGCTGCTGAGTTACTCCAGCATTTTGTGTGTGTCACTCTGACCATAGACACTGTCTGACCTGTTGAGATCCACCAGAATGTTGTGTGTTACTCCGTCCGTAGACACTGTCTGACCTGCTGAGTTCCTCCAGCATTTTGTGTGTGTCACACTGACCATAGACACTGTCTGACCTGCTGAGTTCCTCCAGCATTTTGTGTGTGTTACTCTGACCACAGATACTGTCTGACCTGCTAATTTCCTCCAGCATTTTGTGTGTGTTACACTGACCACAGACACTGTCTGACCTGCTGAGTTCCTCCAGCATTTTGTCTGTGTCACTCTAACCACAGACACTGTCTGAGCTGCTGAGTTCCTCCAGCATTTTGTGTGTGTTACTCTGTCCGTAGACACTGTCTGACCTGCTGAGTTCATCCACATTTTGTGTTTGTTACTCTGTCCATAGACACTGTCTAACCTGCTGAGTTCATCCACATTTTGTGTGTGTTACTCCGTCTATAGACACTGTCTGACCTGCTGAGTTCCTCCAGCATTTTGTGTGTGTTACTGCGACCATAGACACTGTCTGACCTGCTGAGTTCCTCCAGCATTTTATGTGTGTTACTCTGACCATAGACACTGTCTGACCTGCTGAGTTATTCCAGCAATTTGTGTGTGTTACTCTGACCATAGACACTGTCTGACCTGTTGAGATCCACCAGCATTTTGTGTGTTACTCCGTGCGTAGAGACTGTCTGACCTGCTGAGTTCCTCCAGCATTTTGTGTGTGTTACTCTGACCATAGACACTGTCTGACCTGCTGAGTTCCTCCAGCATTTTGTGTGTGTTACTCTGTCCATAGACACTGAGTAACCTGCTGAGTTATTCCAGCATTTTGTGTGTGTTACTCTGTCCGTAGACACTGTCTGACCTGCTGCGTTATTCCAGCATTTTGTGTGTGTTACTCTGTCCATAGACACTGTCTGACCTGCTGAGTGCCTCCAGCATTCTGTGTGTGTTACTCCGTCCATAGCCACTGTCTGACCTGCTGAGTTCCTACAGCATTTTGTGTGTGTTACTCCGTCCATAGACACTATCTGACCTGCTGAGTTATTCCAGCATTTTGTGTGTGTTACTCTATCCATAGACACTCTCTGATCTGCTGAGTTATTCCAGCATTGTGTGTGTGTTACTCTGACCATAGACACTGTCTGACCTGCTGAGTTCCTCCAGCGTTTTGTGTGTGTTACTCTGACCATAGACACTGTCTAACCTGTTGAGATCCACCAGCATTTTGTGTGTTACTCTGTCCGTAGACACTGTCTGATCTGCTGAGTTATTCCAGCATTGTGTGTGTGTTACTCTGACCATAGACACTCTCTGACCTGCTGAGTTCCTCCAGCGTTTTGTGTGTGTTAATCTGACCATAGACACTGTCTGACCTGTTGTGATCCACCAGCATTTTGTGTGTTACTCTGACCATAGACACTGTCTGACCTGCTGAGTTCCTCCAGCATTTTGTGTGTGTTACTCTGTCCATAGACACTGTCTGACCTGCTGAGTTCTTCCAGCATTTTGTGTGTGTTACTCTGACCATAGACACTGTCTGAGCTGCTGAGTTCCTCCAGCATTTTGTGTGTGTTACTCTGTCCATAGACACTGTCTGACCTGCTGAGTTCCTCCAGCATTTTGTGTGTGTTACTCTGACCTAGACACCGTCTGATCTGCAGAGTTTTCCAGCATTTTGTGTGTGATACTCTGTGCATAGACACTGTCTGAGCTGCTGAGTTCCTCCAGCATTTTGTGTGTGTCACTCTGACCATAGACACTGTCTGACCTGCTGAGTTCCTCCAGCATTTTGTGTGTGTTACTCTGACCATAGACACTGTCTGACCTGTTGAGATCCACCAGAATTTTGTGTGTTACTCCGTCCGTAGACACTGTCAGACCTGCTGAGTTCCTCCAGCATTTTGTGCGTGTCACACTGACCATAGACACTGTCTGACCTGCTGAGTTCCTCCAGCATTTTGTGTGTGTTACTCTGACCACAGATACTGTCTGACCTGCTAATTTCCTCCAGCATTTTGTGTGTGTTACACTGACCACAGACACTGTCTGACCTGCTGAGTTCCTCCAGCATTTTGTCTGGGTCACTCTAACCACAGACACTGTCTGACCTGCTGAGTTCCTCCAGCATTTTGTGTGTGTTACTCAGTCCGTAGACACTGTCTGACCTGCTAGGTTGCTCCAGCATTTTGTGTGTGTTACTCTGTCCGTAGACACTGTCTGACCTGCTGAGTTCCTCCAGCATTTTGTGTGTGTTACTCTGTCCGTAGACACTGTTTGACCTGCTGAGTTCCTCCAGCATTTTGTGTTTGTTACTCTGTCCATAGACACTGTCTGACCTGCTGAGTTCCTCCAGCATTTTGTGTGTGTTACTCTGACCATAGACAGTGTCTGACCTGCTGAGTTCCTCCAGCATTTTGTGTGTTACCTTGTCCGTAGACACTGTCTAACCTGCTGAGTTATTCCAGCATTTTGTGTGTGTTAATCTGAGCATAGACACTGTCTGACCTGCTGAGTTCCTCCAGCATTTTGTGTGTGTTACTCTGTCCATAGACACTGTCTGACCTGCTGAGTTCCTCCAACATTTGGTGTGTGTTGCTCCGTCCATAGACACTGTCTGACCTGCTGAGTTCCTCCAGCATTTTGTGTGTTACTCTGACCACAGACACTGTCTGACCTGCTGAGTTCCTCCAGCATTTTGTGTGTGTTACTCTGATCACAGACACTGTCTGACCTGCTGAGTTCCTCCAGCATTTTGTGTGTGTTACTCTGTCCGTAGACACTGTCTGACCTGCTAGGTTCCTCCAGCATTTTGTCTGTGTTACTCTGTCCGTAGACACTGTCTGACCTGCTGAGTTCCTCCAGCATTTTGTGTGTGTTACTCTGTCCGTAGACACTGTCTGACCTGCTGTTCCTGCAGCATTTTGTGTGTGCTACTCTGACCACAGACACTGTCTGACCTGCTGAGTTCCTCCAGCATTTTGTGTGTGTTACTCTGTACGTAGACACTGTCTGACCTGCTGAGTTCCTCCAGCATTCTGAGTGTGTTACTCCGTCCATAGCCAGTGTCTGACCTGCTGAGTTCCTCCAGCATTTTGTGTGTGTTACTCCGTCCATAGACTGTCTGACCTGCTGAGTTCCTCCAGCATTCTGTGTGTGTTACTCTGTCCGTAGATACTGTCTGACCTGCTGAATGCCTCCAGCAATCTGTTTGTGTTACTCCGTCCATAGACACTGTCTGTTCTGCTGAGTTCCTTCAACATTTTGTGTGTGTTACTCCGTCCATAGACACTGTCTGACCTGCTGAGTTCCTCCACCATTTTGTGTGTGTTACTCTGTCCGTAGACACTGTCTAACCTGCTGAGTTATTCCAGCATTTTGTGTGTGTTACTCTGTCCGTAGGCATTGTCTGACCTGCTGAGTTCCTCCAGCATTCTGTCTGTGTTACTCTGACCACAGCCACTGTCTGACCTGCTGAGTTCCTCCAGCATTTTGTCTGTGTTACTCTGACCAGAGACACTGTCTGTCCTGCTGAGTTCCTCCAGCATTTTGAGAGTGTTACTCTGTCCATAGACACTGTCTGACCTGCTGAGTTCCTCCAGCATTTTGTGTGTGTTACTCTGACCATACACACTCTCTGACCTGCTGAGTTCCTCCAGCATTTTGTGTGTGTTACTCTGACCATAGACACTGTCTGACCTGCTGAGTTCCTCGAGCATTTTGTGTATGTTACTCTGTCCGTAGACTCTGTCTGATCTGCTGAGTTATTCCAGCATTGTGTGTGTGTTACTCTGACCATAGACACTGTCTGACCTGCTGAGTTACTACAGCATTTTGTGTGTGTTACTCTGACCATAGACACTGTCTGACCTGTTGAGATCCACCAGTATTTTGTGTGTTACTCTGTCCGTAGACACTGTCTGACCTGCTGAGTTATTCCAGCATTTTCTGTGTGTTACTCTGTCCATAGACACTGTCTAACCTGCTGAGTTCCTCCAGCATTTTGTGTGTTACTCTGACCACAGACACTGTCTGAACTGCTGAGTTCCTCCAGCATTTTGGGTGTGTTACCCTGTCCGTAGACACAGTCTGACCTGCTGAGTTCCTCCAGCATTTTGTGTGTGTTACTCTGACCACAGACACTGTCTGACCTGCTAGGTTCCTCCAGCATTTTGGGTGTGTTACCCTGTCCGTAGACACTGTCTGACCTGCTGAGTTCCTCCAGCAATTTGTGTGTGTTACTCCGTCCATAGACACCGTCTGACCTACTGAGTTCCTCCAGCATTTTGTGTGTGTTACTCTGTCCATAGACACTGTCTGACCTGCTGAGTTCCTCCAGCATTTTGTGTGTGTTACTCTGACCATAGACACTGTCTGACCTGCTGAGTTCCTGCAGCATTTTGTGTGTGTCTCTCTGACCACAGAGACTGTCTGACCTGCTGAGTTCCTCCAGCATTTTGTGTGTGTTACTCTGTCCATAGACACTGTCTGACCTGCTAGGTTCCTCCAGCATTTTGTGTGTGTTACTCCGTCCATAGACACTGTCTGTCCTGCTGAGTTCCTCCAGCATTTTGTGTGTGTTACTCTGACCACAGACACTGTCTGACCTGCTGATTTCCTCCAGCATTTTGTGTGTGTTACTCTGTCCGCAGACACTGTCTGACCTGCTGCGTTCCTCCAGCATTTTGTGTGTGTTACTCTGTCCATAGACACTGTCTGACCTGCTGAGTTCCCCCAGCATTCTGTCTGTGTTACTCTGACCACAGCCACTGTCTGACCTGCTGAGTTCCTCCAGCATTTTGTCTGTGTTACTCTGACCAGAGACACTGTCTGACCTGCTGAGTTATTCCAGCATTTTGTGTGTGTTACTCTGACCATAGACACTGTCTGACCTGTTGAGATCCACCAGCATTTTGTGTGTTACTCCGTCCGTAGACACTGTCTGACCTGCTGAGTTCCTCCAGCATTTTGTGTGTGTCACTCCGACCATAGACACTGTCTGACCTTCTGAGATCCTCCAGCATTTTGTGTGTGTTACTCTGACCATAGACACTGTCTGACCTGTTGAGATCCACCAGCATTTTGTGGGTTACTCCGTCCGTAGAGACTGTCTGACCTGCTGAGTTCCACCAGCATTTTGTGTGTGTCACTCTGACCATAGACACTGTCTGACCTTCTGAGTTCCTCCAGCATTTTGTGTGTGTTACTCTGACCATAGACACTGTCTGACCTGCTGAGTTATTCCAGCATTTTGTGTGTGTTACTCTGACCATAGACACTGTCTGACCTGCTGAGTTCCTCCAGCACTTTGTGTGTGTTACTCTGACCATAGACACTGTCTGACCTGCTTAGTTATTCCAGCATTTTGTGTGTGTTACTCTGTCCATAGACACTGTTTAACCTGCTGAGTTATTCCAGCATTTTGTGTGTGTTACTCTGTCCGTAGACACTGTCTGACCTGCTGAGTTATTCCAGCATTTTGTGTGTCTTACTCTGTCCATAGACACAGTCTGACCTGCTGAGTTATTCCAGCATTTTGTGTGTGTTACTCTGACCATAGACACTGTCTGACCTGCTGAGTTCCTCCAGCATTTTGTGTGTGTTACTCTGACCATAGACACTGTCTGACCTGTTGAGATCCACCAGCATTTTGAGTGTTACTCTGTCCGTAGACACTGTCTGACTTGCTGAGTTATTCCAGCATTGTGTGTGTGTTACTCTGACCATAGACACTGTCTGACCTGCTGAGTTCCTCCAGCATTTTGTGTGTGTTACTCTGACCATAGACACTGTCTGACCTGTTGAGATCCACCAGCATTTTGTGTGTTACTCTGTCCGTAGACACTGTCTGATCTGCTGAGATATTCCAGCATTGAGTGTGTGTTACTCTGACCATAGACACTGTCTGACCTGCTGAGTTCCTCCAGCGTTTTGTGTGTGTTACTCTGACCATAGACACTTTCTAACCTGTTGAGATCCACCAGCATTTTGTGTGTTACTCTGTCCGTAGACACTGTCTGATCTGCTGAGTTATTCCAGCATTGTGTGTGTGTTACTCTGACCATAGACACTCTCTGACCTGCTGAGTTCCTCCAGCGTTTTGTGTGTGTTACTCTGACCATAGACACTGTCTGACCTGTTGAGATCCACCAGCATTTTGTGTGTGTTTCTCTGTCCATAGACACTGTCTGACCTGCTGAGTTCCTCCAGCATTTTGTGTGTGTTACTCTGACCTAGACACCGTCTGAGCTGCAGAGTTTTCCAGCATTTTGTGTGTGTTTCTCTGTCCATAGACACTGTCTGACCTGCTGAGTTCCTCCAGCATTTTGTGTGTGTTACTCTGACCTAGACACCGTCTGAGCTGCAGAGTTTTCCAGCATTTTGTGTGTGTTACTCTGTGCATAGACACTGTCTGAGCTGCTGAGTTACTCCAGCATTTTGTGTGTGTCACTCTGACCATAGACACTGTCTGACCTGCTGAGTTCCTCCAGCATTTTGTGTGTGTTACTCTGACCATAGACACTGTCTGACCTGTTGAGATCCACCAGAATTTTGTGTGTTACTCCGTCCGTAGACACTGTCTGACCTGCTGAGTTCCTCCAGCATTTTGTGTGTGTCACACTGACCATAGACACTGTCTGACCTGCTGAGTTCCTCCAGCATTTTGTGTGTGTTACTCTGACCACAGATACTGTCTGACCTGCTAATTTCCTCCAGCATTTTGTGTGTGTTACACTGACCACAGACACTGTCTGACCTGCTGAGTTCCTCCAGCATTTTGTCTGTGTCACTCTAACCACAGACACTGTCTGAGCTGCTGAGTTCCTCCAGCATTTTGTGTGTGTTACTCTGTCCGTAGACACTGTCTGACCTGCTAGGTTGCTCCAGCATTTTGTGTGTGTTACTCTGTCCGTAGACACTGTCTGACCTGCTGAGTTCTTCCAGCATTTTGTGTGTGTTACTCTGTCCGTAGACACTGTTTGACCTGCTGAGTTCCTCCAGCATTTTGTGTTTGTTACTCTGTCCATAGACACTGTCTGACCTGCTGAGTTCCTCCAGCATTTTGTGTGTGTTACTCTGACCATAGACAGTGTCTGACCTGCTGAGTTCCTCCAGCATTTTGTGTGTTACCTTGTCCGTAGACACTGTCTAACCTGCTGAGTTCATCCACATTTTGTGTGTGTTACTCCGTCTATAGACACTGTCTGACCTGCTGAGTTCCTCCAGCATTTTGTGTGTGTTACTGCGACCATAGACACTGTCTGACCTGCTGAGTTCCTCCAGCATTTTATGTGTGTTACTCTGACCATAGACACTGTCTGACCTGCTGAGTTATTCCAGCAATTTGTGTGTGTTACTCTGACCATAGACACTGTCTGACCTGTTGAGATCCACCAGCATTTTGTGTGTTACTCCGTCCGTAGAGACTGTCTGACCTGCTGAGTTCCTCCAGCATTTTGTGTGTGTTACTCTGTCCATAGACACTGAGTAACCTGCTGAGTTATTCCAGCATTTTGTGTGTGTTACTCTGTCCGTAGACACTGTCTGACCTGCTGAGTTATTCCAGCATTTTGTGTGTGTTACTCTGTCCATAGACACTGTCTGACCTGCTGAGTGCCTCCAGCATTCTGCGTGTGTTACTCCGTCCATAGACACTGTCTGACCTGCTGAGTTCCTCCAGCATTTTGTGTGTGTTACTCCGTCCATAGACACTATCTGACCTGCTGAGTTTTTCCAGCATTTTGTGTGTGTTACTCTATCCGTAGACACTGTCTGATCTGCTGAGTTATTCCAGCATTGTGTGTGTGTTACTCTGACCATAGACACTGTCTGACCTGCTGAGTTCCTCCAGCGTTTTGTGTGTGTTACTCTGACCATAGACACTGTCTAACCTGTTGAGATCCACCAGCATTTTGTGTGTTACTCTGTCCGTAGACACTGTCTGATCTGCTGAGTTATTCCAGCATTGTGTGTGTGTTACTCTGACCATAGACACTCTCTGACCTGCTGAGTTCCTCCAGCGTTTTGTGTGTGTTACTCTGACCATAGACACTCTCTGACCTGTTGTGATCCACCAGCATTTTGTGTGTTACTCTGACCATAGACACTGTCTGACCTGCTGAGTTCCTCCAGCATTTTGTGTGTGTTACTCTGTCCATAGACACTGTCTGACCTGCTGAGTTATTCCAGCATTTTGTGTGTGTTGCTCTGACCATAGACACTGTCTGAGCTGCTGAGTTCCTCCAGCATTTTGTGTGTGTTACTCTGTCCATAGACACTGTCTGACCTGCTGAGTTCCTCCAGCATTTTGTGTGTGTTACTCTGACCTAGACACCGTCTGATCTGCAGAGTTTTCCAGCATTTTGTGTGTGATACTCTGTGCATAGACACTGTCTGAGCTGCTGAGTTCCTCCAGCATTTTGTGTGTGTCACTCTGACCATAGACACTGTCTGACCTGCTGAGTTCCTCCAGCATTTTGTGTGTGTTACTCTGACCATAGACACTGTCTGACCTGTTGAGATCCACCAGAATTTTGAGTGTTACTCCGTCCGTAGACACTGTCAGACCTGCTGAGTTCCTCCAGCATTTTGTGTGTGTCACACTGACCATAGACACTGTCTGACCTGCTGAGTTCCTCCAGCATTTTGTGTGTGTTACTCTGACCACAGATACTGTCTGACCTGCTAATTTCCTCCAGCATTTTGTGTGTGTTACACTGACCACAGACACTGTCTGACCTGCTGAGTTCCTCCAGCATTTTGTCTGTGTCACTCTAACCACAGACACTGTCTGACCTGCTGAGTTCCTCCAGCATTTTGTGTGTGTTACTCAGTCCGTAGACACTGTCTGACCTGCTAGGTTGCTCCAGCATTTTGTGTGTGTTACTCTGTCCGTAGACACTGTCTGACCTGCTGAGTTCCTCCAGCATTTTGTGTGTGTTACTCTGTCCGTAGACACTGTTTGACCTGCTGAGTTCCTCCAGCATTTTGTGTTTGTTACTCTGTCCATAGACACTGTCTGACCTGCTGAGTTCCTCCAGCATTTTGTGTGTGTTACTCTGACCATAGACAGTGTCTGACCTGCTGAGTTCCTCCAGCATTTTGTGTGTTACCTTGTCCGTAGACACTGTCTAACCTGCTGAGTTCATCCACATTTTGTGTGTGTTACTCCGTCTATAGACACTGTCTGACCTGCTGAGTTCCTCCAGCATTTTGTGTGTGTTACTGCGACCATAGACACTGTCTGACCTGCTGAGTTCCTCCAGCATTTTGTGTGTGTTACTCTGACCATAGACACTGTCTGACCTGCTGAGTTATTCCAGCATTTTGTGTGTGTTACTCTGACCATAGACACTGTCTGACCTGTTGAGATCCACCAGCATTTTGTGTGTTACTCCGTCCGTAGAGACTGTCTGACCTGCTGAGTTTCTCCAGCATTTTGTGTGTGTTACTCTGACCATAGACACTGTCTGACCTGCTGAGTTCCTCCAGCATTTTGTGTGTGTTACTCTGTCCATAGACACTGTCTAACCTGCTGAGTTATTCCAGCATTTTGTGTGTGTTACTCTGTCCGTAGACACTGTCTGACCTGCTGAGTTATTCCAGCATTTTGTGTGTCTTACTCTGTCCATAGACACAGTCTGACCTGCTGAGTTCCTCCAGCATTTTGTGTGTGTAACTCTGTCCATAGACACTGTCTGACCTGCTGAGTTCCTCCAGCATTTTGTGTGTGCTACTCTGACCACAGACACTGTCTGACCTGCTGAGTTCCTCCAGCATTTTGTGTGTGTTACTCTGTCCGTAGACACTGTTTGACCTGCTGAGTTCCTCCAGCATTTTGTGTTTGTTACTCTGTCCATAGACACTGTCTGACCAGCTGAGTTCCTCCAGCATTTTGTGTGTGTTACTCTGACCATAGACAGTGTCTGACCTGCTGAGTTCCTCCAGCATTTTGTGTGTTACCTTGTCCGTAGACACTGTCTAACCTGCTGAGTTCATCCACATTTTGTGTGTGTTACTCCGTCTATAGACACTGTCTGACCTGCTGAGTTCCTCCAGCATTTTGTGTGTGTTACTGCGACCATAGACACTGTCTGACCTGCTGAGTTCCTCCAGCATTTTGTGTGTGTTACTCTGACCATAGACACTGTCTGACCTGCTGAGTTATTCCAGCATTTTGTGTGTGTTACTCTGACCATAGACACTGTCTGACCTGTTGAGATCCACCAGCATTTTGTGTGTTACTCCGTCCGTAGAGACTGTCTGACCTGCTGAGTTCCTCCAGCATTTTGTGTGTGTTACTCTGACCATAGACACTGTCTGACCTGCTGAGTTCCTCCAGCATTTTGTGTGTGTTACTCTGTCCATAGACACTGTCTAACCTGCTGAGTTATTCCAGCATTTTGTGTGTGTTACTCTGTCCGTAGACACTGTCTGACCTGCTGAGTTATTCCAGCATTTTGTGTGTGTTACTCTGTCCATAGACACTGTCTGACCTGCTGAGTGCCTCCAGCATTCTGTGTGTGTTACTCCGTCCATAGACACTGTCTGACCTGCTGAGTTCCTCCAGCATTTTGTGTGTGTTACTCCGTCCATAGACACTATCTGACCTGCTGAGTTATTCCAGCATTTTGTGTGTGTTACTCTATCCGTAGACACTGTCTGACCTGCACAGTTCCTCCAGCATTTTGTGTGTGTTACTCTGTACGTAGACACTGTCTGACCTGCTGAGTTATTCCAGCATTTTGTGTGTCTTACTCTGTCCATAGACACAGTCTGACCTGCTGAGTTCCTCCAGCATTTTGTGTGTGTAACTCTGTCCATAGACACTGTCTGACCTGCTGAGTTCCTCCAGCATTTTGTGTGTGCTACTCTGACCACAGACACTGTCTGACCTGCTGAGTTCCTCCAGCATTTTGTGTGTGTTAGTCTGTACGTAGACACTGTCTGACCTGCTGAGTTCCTCCAGCATTCTGTGTGTGTTACTCCGTCCATAGACTGTCTGACCTGCTGAGTTCCTCCAGCATTTTGTGTGTGTTACTCTGTCCGTAGACACTGTCTGACCTGCTGAATGCCTCCAGCAATCTGTGTGTGTTACTCCGTCAATAGACACTGTCTGTTCTGCTGAGTTCCTCCAGCATTTTGTGTGTGTTACTCCGTCCATAGACACTGTCTGACCTGCTGAGTTCCTCCACCATTTTGTATGTGTTACTCTGTCCGTAGACACTGTCTAACCTGCTGAGTTATTCCAGCATTTTGTGTGTGTTACTCTGTCCGTAGGCATTGTCTGACCTGCTGAGTTCCTCCAGCATTCTGTCTGTGTTACTCTGACCACAGCCACTGTCTGACCTGCTGAGTTCCTCCAGCATTTTGAGAGTGTTACTCTGTCCATAGACACTGTCTGACCTGCTGAGTTCCTCCAGCATTTTGTGTGTGTCACTCTGACCATAGACACTGTCTGTCCTGCTGAGTTCCTACAGCATTTTGTGTGTGTTAATCTGACCATACACACTGTCTGACCTGCTGAGTTCCTCCAGCATTTTGTGTGTGTTACTCTGACCATAGACACTGTCTGACCTGCTGAGTTCCTCGAGTATTTTGTGTATGTTACTCTGTCCGTAGACTCTGTCTGATCTTCTGAGTTATTCCAGCATTGTGTGTGTGTTACTCTGACCATAGACACTGTCTGACCTGCTGAGTTATTACAGCATTTTGTGTGTGTTACTCTGACCATAGACACTGTCTGACCTGTTGAGATCCACCAGTATTTTGTGTGTTACTCTGTCCGTAGACACTGTCTGACCTGCTGAGTTATTCCAGCATTTTCTGTGTGTTACTCTGTCCATAGACACTGTCTAACCTGCTGAGTTCCTCCAGCATTTTGTGTGTTACTCTGACCACAGACACTGCCTGAACTGCTGAGTTCCTCCAGCATTTTGGGTGTGTTACCCTGTCCGTAGACACTGTCTGACCTGCTGAATTCCTCCAGCATTTGGTGTGTGTTACTCTGACCACAGACACTGTCTGACCTGCTAGGTTCCTCCAGCATTTTGGGTGTGTTACCCTGTCCGTAGACACTGTCTGACCTGCTGAGTTCCTCCAGCATTTTGTGTGTGTTACTCCGTCCATAGACACCGTCTGACCTGCTGAGTTCCTCCAGCATTTTGTGTGTGTTACTCTGTCCATAGACACTGTCTGACCTGCTGAGTTCCTCCAGCATTTTGTGTGTGTTACTCTGTCCATAGACACTGTCTGACCTGCTGAGTTCCTGCAGCATTTTGTGTGTGTCGCTCTGACCACAGAGACTGTCTGACCTGCTGAGTTCCTCCAGCATTTTGTGTGTGTTACTCTGTCCTTGGACACTGTCTGACCTGCTAGGTTCCTCCAGCATTTTGTGTGTGTTACTCTGACCATAGACAGTGTCTGACCTGCTGAGTTCCTCCAGCATTTTGTGTGTTACCTTGTCCGTAGACACTGTCTAACCTGCTGAGTTCATCCACATTTTGTGTGTGTTACTCCGTCTATAGACACTGTCTGACCTGCTGAGTTCCTCCAGCATTTTGTGTGTGTTACTGCGACCATAGACACTGTCTGACCTGCTGAGTTCCTCCAGCATTTTGTGTGTGTTACTCTGACCATAGACACTGTCTGACCTGCTGAGTTATTCCAGCATTTTGTGTGTGTTACTCTGACCATAGACACTGTCTGACCTGTTGAGATCCACCAGCATTTTGTGTGTTACTCCGTCCGTAGAGACTGTCTGACCTGCTGAGTTCCTCCAGCATTTTGTGTGTGTTACTCTGACCATAGACACTGTCTGACCTGCTGAGTTCCTCCAGCATTTTGTGTGTGTTACTCTGTCCATAGACACTGTCTAACCTGCTGAGTTATTCCAGCATTTTGTGTGTGTTACTCTGTCCGTAGACACTGTCTGACCTGCTGAGTTCCTGCAGCATTTTGTGTGTGTCGCTCTGACCACAGAGACTGTCTGACCTGCTGAGTTCCTCCAGCATTTTGTGTGTGTTACTCTGTCCATAGACACTGTCTGACCTGCTAGGTTCCTCCAGCATTTTGTGTGTGTTACTCTGACCATAGACAGTGTCTGACCTGCTGAGTTCCTCCAGCATTTTGTGTGTTACCTTGTCCTTAGACACTGTCTAACCTGCTGAGTTCATCCACATTTTGTGTGTGTTACTCCGTCTATAGACACTGTCTGACCTGCTGAGTTCCTCCAGCATTTTGTGTGTGTTACTGCGACCATAGACACTGTCTGACCTGCTGAGTTCCTCCAGCATTTTGTGTGTGTTACTCTGACCATAGACACTGTCTGACCTGCTGAGTTATTCCAGCATTTTGTGTGTGTTACTCTGACCATAGACACTGTCTGACCTGTTGAGATCCACCAGCATTTTGTGTGTTACTCCGTCCGTAGAGACTGTCTGACCTGCTGAGTTCCTCCAGCATTTTGTGTGTGTTACTCTGACCATAGACACTGTCTGACCTGCTGAGTTCCTCCAGCATTTTGTGTGTGTTACTCTGTCCATAGACACTGTCTAACCTCCTGAGTTATTCCAGCATTTTGTGTGTGTTACTCTGTCCGTAGACACTGTCTGACCTGCTGAGTTATTCCAGCATTTTGTGTGTGTTACTCTGTCCATAGACACTGTCTGACCTGCTGAGTGCCTCCAGCATTCTGTGTGTGTTACTCCGTCCATAGACACTGTCTGACCTGCTGAGTTCCTCCAGCATTTTGTGTGTGTTACTCCGTCCATAGACACTATCTGACCTGCTGAGTTATTCCAGCATTTTGTGTGTGTTACTCTATCCGTAGACACTGTCTGACCTGCACAGTTCCTCCAGCATTTTGTGTGTCTTACTCTGTCCATAGACACAGTCTGACCTGCTGAGTTCCTCCAGCATTTTGTGTGTGTAACTCTGTCCATAGACACTGTCTGACCTGCTGAGTTCCTCCAGCATTTTGTGTGTGTTACTCTGTCCGTAGACACTGTCTGACCTGCTGAATGCCTCCAGCAATCTGTGTGTGTTACTCCGTCAATAGACACTGTCTGTTCTGCTGAGTTCCTCCAGCATTTTGTGTGTGTTACTCCGTCCATAGACACTGTCTGACCTGCTGAGTTCCTCCACCATTTTGTGTGTGTTACTCTGTCCGTAAACACTGTCTAACCTGCTGAGTTATTCCAGCATTTTGTGTGTGTTACTCTGTCCGTAGGCATTGTCTGACCTGCTGAGTTCCTCCAGCATTCTGTCTGTGTTACTCTGACCACAGCCACTGTCTGACCTGTTGAGTTCCTCCAGCATTTTGTCTGTGTTACTCTGACCAGAGACACAGTCTGACCTGCTGAGTTCCTCCAGCATTTTGAGAGTGTTACTCTGTCCATAGACACTGTCTGACCTGCTGAGTTCCTCCAGCATTTTGTGTGTGTCACTCTGACCATAGACACTGTCTGACCTGCTGAGTTCCTCCAGCATTTTGTGTGTGTTAATCTGACCATACACACTGTCGGACCTGCTGAGTTCCTCCAGCATTTTGTGTGTGTTACTCTGACCATAGACACTGTCTGACCTGCTGAGTTCCTCGAGCATTTTGTGTATGTTACTCTGTCCGTAGACTCTGTCTGATCTTCTGAGTTATTCCAGCATTGTGTGTGTGTTACTCTGACCATAGACACTGTCTGACCTGCTGAGTTACTACAGCATTTTGTGTGTGTTACTCTGACCATAGACACTGTCTGACCTGTTGAGATCCACCAGTATTTTGTGTGTTACTCTGTCCGTAGACACTGTCTGACCTGCTGAGTTATTCCAGCATTTTCTGTGTGTTACTCTGTCCATAGACACTGTCTAACCTGCTGAGTTCCTCCAGCATTTTGTGTGTTACTCTGACCACAGACACTGCCTGAACTGCTGAGTTCCTCCAGCATTTTGTGTGTGTTACTCTGTCCGTAGACACTGTCTGACCTGCTGAGTTCCTCCAGCATTTTGTGTGTGTTACTCTGACCACAGACACTGTCTGACCTGCTAGGTTCCTCCAGCATTTTGGGTGTGTTACCCTGTCCGTAGACACTGTCTGACCTGCTGAGTTCCTCCAGCATTTTGTGTGTGTTACTCCGTCCATAGACACCGTCTGACCTGCTGAGTTCCTCCAGCATTTTGTGTGTGTTACTCTGTCCATAGACACTGTCTGACCTGCTGAGTTCCTCCAGCATTTTGTGTGTGTTACTCTGACCATAGACACTGTCTGACCTGCTGAGTTCCTGCAGCATTTTGTGTGTGTCGCTCTGACCACAGAGACTGTCTGACCTGCTGAGTTCCTCCAGCATTTTGTGTGTGTTACTCTGTCCATAGACACTGTCTGACCTGCTAGGTTCCTCCAGCATTTTGTGTGTGTTACTCCGTCCATAGACACTGTCTGTCCTGCTGAGTTCCTCCAGCATTTTGTGTGTGTTACTCTGACCACAGACACTGTCTGACCTGCTGATTTCCTCCAGCATTTTGTGTGTGTTACTCTGTCCGCAGACACTGTCTGACCTGCTGCGTTCCTCCAGCATTTTGTGTGTGTTACTCTGTCCATAGACACTGTCTGACCTGCTGAGTTCCTCCAGCATTCTGTCTGTGTTACTTTGACCACAGCCACTGTCTGACCTGCTGAGTTCCTCCAGCATTTTGTCTGTGTTACTCTGACCAGAGACACTGTCTGACCTGCTGAGTTCCTCCAGCATTTTGTGAGTGTTACTCTGTCCATAGACACTGTCTGACCTGCTGAGTTCCTCCAGCATTTTGTGTGTGTTACTTTGTCCGTAGACACTGTCTGACCTGCTGAGTTCCTCCAGCATTTTGTGTGTTACTCATTCCATAGACACTGTCTGACCTGCTGAGTTCCTCCATCATTTTGAGTGTTACTCTGACCATAGACACTGTCTGACCTGTTGAGTTCCTCCAGCATTTTGTCTGTGTCACTCTGACCACAGACACTGTCTGACCTGCTGAGTTCCTCCAGCATTTTGTGTGTGTTACTCTGTCCGTAGACACTGTCTGACCTGCTAGGTTGCTCCAGCATTTTGTGTGTGTTACTCTGTCCGTAGACACTGTCTGACCTGCTGATTTCCTCCAGCATTTTGTGTGTGTTACTCTGTCCGTAGACACTGTTTGACCTGCTGAGTTCCTCCAGCATTTTGTGTGTGTTACTCTGTCTATAGACACTGTCTGACCTGCTGAGTTCCTCCAGCATTTTGTGTGTGTTACTCTGACCATAGACAGTGTCTGACCTGCTGAGTTCCTCCAGCATTTTGTGTGTTACCTTGTCCGTAGACACTGTCTAACCTGCTGTTCCTCCACATTTTGTGTGTGTTACTCCGTCTATAGACACTGTCTGACCTGCTGAGTTCCTCCAGCATTTTGTGTGTGTTACTGCGACCATAGACACTGTCTGACCTGCTGAGTTCCTCCAGCATTTTGTGTGTGTTACTCTGACCATAGACACTGTCTGATCTGCTGAGTTATTCCAGCATTGTGTGTGTGTTACTCTGACCATAGACACTGTCTGACCTGCTGAGTTACTCCAGCATTTTGTGTGTGTTACTCTGACCATAGACACTGTCTGACCTGTTGAGATCCACCAGTATTTTGTGTGTTACTCTGTCCGTAGACACTGTCTGACCTGCTGAGTTATTCCAGCATTTTCTGTGTGTTACTCTGTCCATAGACACTGTCTAACCTGCTGAGTTCCTCCAGCATTTTGTGTGTTACTCTGACCACAGACACTGTCTGACCTGCTAGGTTCCTCCAGCATTTTGGGTGTGTTACCCTGTCCGTAGACACTGTCTGACCTGCTGAGTTCCTCCAGCATTTTGTGTGTGTTACTCCTTCCATAGACACCGTCTGACCTGCTGAGTTCTTCCAGCATTTTGTGTGTGTTACTCTGTCCATAGACACTGTCTGACCTGCTGAGTTCCTCCAGCATTTTGTGTGTGTTACTCTGACCATAGACACTGTCTGACCTGCTGAGTTCCTGCAGCATTTTGTGTGTGTCTCTCTGACCACAGAGACTGTCTGACCTGCTGAGTTCCTCCAGCATTTTGTGTGTGTTACTCTGTCCATAGACACTGTCTGACCTGCTGAGTTCATCCAGCATTGTGTGAGTGTTACCCTGTCTGTAGACACTGTCTGACCTGCTAGGTTCCTCCAGCATTTTGTGTGTGTTACTCCGTCCATAGACACTGTCTGTCCTGCTGAGTTCCTCCAGCATTTTGTGTGTGTTACTCTGACCACAAACACTGTCTGACCTGCTGATTTCCTCCAGCATTTTGTGTGTGTTACTCTGTCCGCAGACACTGTCTGACCTGCTGCGTTCCTCCAGCATTTTGTGTGTGTTACTCTGTCCATAGACACTGTCTGACCTGCTGAGATCCTCCAGCATTCTGTCTGTTACTCTGACCACAGCCACTGTCTGACCTGCTGAGTTCCTCCAGCATTTTGTCTGTGTTACTCTGACCAGAGACACTGTCTGACCTGCTGAGTTCCTCCAGCATTTTGTGAGTATTACTCTGTCCATAGACACTGTCTTACCTGCTGAGTTCCTCCAGCATTTTGTGTGTTACTCATTCCATAGACACTGTCTGACCTGCTGAGTTCCTCCATCATTTTGAGTGTTACTCTGACCATAGACACTGTCTGACCTGTTGAGTTCCTCCAGCATTTTGTGTGTGTTATTCTGACCACAGACACTGTCTGACCTGCTAAGTTCCACCAGCATTTTGTGTGTGTCACTCTGACCACAGACACTGTCTGACCTGCTGAGTTCCTCCAGCATTTTGTGTGTGTTACTCTGTCCGTAGACACTGTCTGACCTGCTAGGTTGCTCCAGCATTTTGTGTGTGTTACTCTGTCCGTAGACACTGTCTGACCTGCTGATTTCCTCCAGCATTTTGTGTGTGTTACTCTGTCCGTAGACACTGTTTGACCTGCTGAGTTCCTCCAGCATTTTGTGTGTGTTACTCTGTCCATAGACACTGTCTGACCTGCTGAGTTCCTCCAGCATTTTGTGTGTGTTACTCTGACCATAGACAGTGTCTGACCTGCTGAGTTCCTCCAGCATTTTGTGTGTTACCTTGTCCGTAGACACTGTCTAACCTGCTGAGTTCCTCCACATTTTGTGTGTGTTACTCCGTCTATAGACACTGTCTGACCTGCTGAGTTCCTCCAGCATTTTGTGTGTGTTACTGCGACCATAGACACTGTCTGACCTGCTGAGTTCCTCCAGCATTTTGTGTGTGTTACTCTGACCATAGACACTGTCTGACCTGCTGAGTTATTCCAGCATTTTGTGTGTGTTACTCTGACCATAGACACTGTCTGACCTGTTGAGATCCACCAGCATTTTGTGTGTTACTCCGTCCGTAGAGACTGTCTGACCTGCTGTGTTCCTCCAGCATTTTGTGTGTGTCACTCTGACCATAGACACTGTCTGACCTTCTGAGTTCCTCCAGCATTTTGTGTGTGTTACTCTGACCATAGACACTGTCTAACCTGCTGAGTTATTCCAGCATTTTGTGTGTGTTACTCTGTCCGTAGACACTGTCTGACCTGCTGAGTTATTCCAGCATTTTGTGTGTGTTTCTCTGTCCATAGACACTGTCTGACCTGCTGAGTGCCTCCAGCATTCTGTGTGTGTTACTCCGTCCATAGACACTGTCTGACCTGCTGAGTTCCTCCAGCATTTTGTGTGTGTTACTCCGTCCATAGACACTGTCTGACCTGCTGAGTTATTCCAGCATTTTGTGTGTGTTACTCTAACCGTAGACACTGTCTGACCTGCACAGTTCCTCCAGCATTTTGTGTGTGTTACTCTGTACGTAGACACTGTCTGACCTGCTGATTTATTCCAGCATTTTGTGTGTCTTACTCTGTCCATAGACACAGTCTGACCTGCTGAGTTCCTCCAGCATTTTGTGTGTGTAACTCTGTCCATAGACACTGTCTGACCTGCTGAGTTCCTCCAGCATTTTGTGTGTGTTACTGTGACCACAGACACTGTCTGACCTGCTGAGTTCCTCCAGCATTTTGTCTGTGTTACTCTGTACGTAGACACTGTCTGACCTGCTGAGTTCCTCCAGCATTCTGTGTGTGTTATTCCGTCCATAGACAGTGTCTGACCTGCTGAGTTCCTCCAGCATTTTGTGTGTGTTACTCCGTCCATAGACTGTCTGACCTGATGAGTTCCTCCAGCATTTTGTGTGTGTTACTCTGTCCGTAGACACTGTCTGACCTGCTGAATGCCTCCAGCAATCTGTGTGTGTGACTCCGTCCATAGACACTCTCTGTCCTGCTGAGTTCCTCCAGCATTTTGTGTGTGTTACTCCGTCCATAGACACTGTCTGACCTGCTGAGTTCCTGCAGCATTTTGTGTGTTTTACTCTGTCCGTAGACACTGTCTAACCTGCTGAGTTATTCCAGCATTTTGTGTGTGTTACTCTGTCCGTTGGCATTGACTGACCTGCTGAGTTCCTCCAGCATTCTGTCTGTGTTACTCTGACCACAGCCACTGTCTGACCTGCTGAGTTCCTCCAGCATTTTGTCTGTGTTACTCTGACCAGAGACACTGTCTGACCTGCTGAGTTCCTCCAGCATTTTGTGTGTGTCACTCTGACCATAGACACTGTCTGACCTGCTGAGTTCCTCCAGCATTTTGTGTGTGTTACTCTGACCATAGACACTGTCTGACCTGCTGAGTTCCTCCAGCATTTTGTGTGTGTTACTCTGACCATAGACACTGTCTGACCTGCTGAGTTATTCCAGCATTTTGTGTGTGTTACTCTGTCCGTAGACTCTGTCTGATCTGCTGAGTTATTCCAGCATTGTGTGTGTGTTACTCTGACCATAGACACTGTCTGACCTGCTGAGTTACTCCAGCATTTTGTGTGTGTTACTCTGACCATAGACACTGTCTGACCTGTTGAGATCCACCAGTATTTTGTGTGTTACTCTGTCCGTAGACACTGTCTGACCTGCTGAGTTATTCCAGCATTTTCTGTGTGTTACTCTGTCTATAGACACTGTCTGACCTGCTGAGTTCCTCCAGCATTTTGTGTGTGTTACTCTGTCCGTAGACACTGTCTGACCTGCTGAGTTATTCCAGCATTTTGTGTGTGTTAATCTGACCATAGACACTGTCTGACCTGTTGAGATCCACCAGCATTTTGTGTATTACTCTGTCCGTAGACACTGTCTGACCTGCTGAGTAATTCCAGCATTTTGTGTGTGTTACTCTGTCCATAGACACTGTCTGACCTGCTCAGTTCCTCCAGCATTTTGTGTGTGTTACTCTGACCATAGACACTGTCTGACCTGCTGAGTTATTCCAGCATTTTGTGTGTGTTACTCTGACCATAGACACTGTCTGACCTGCTGAGTTCCTCCAGCATTTTGTGTGTGTTACTCTGACCATAGACACTGTCTGACCTGCTTAGTTATTCCAGCATTTTTTGTGTGTTACTCTGTCCATAGACACTGTCTAACCTGCTGAGTTATTCCAGCATTTTGTGTGTGTTACTCTGTCCGTAGACACTGTCTGACCTGCTGAGTTCCTCCAGCATTTTGTGTGTGTTACTCTGACCATAGACAGTGTCTGACCTGCTGAGTTCCTCCAGCATTTTGTGTGTTACCTTGTCCGTAGACACTGTCTAATCTGCTGAGTTCCTCCAGCATTTTGTGTGTGTTACTCCGTCCATAGACACTGTCTGACCTGCTGAGTTCCTCCAGCATTTTGTGTGTGTTACTCCGTCCATAGACACTGTCTGACCTGCTGAGTTCCTGCAGCATTTTGTGTGTGTCACTCTGACCACAGAGACTGTCTGATCTGCTGAGTTCCTCCAGCATTTTGTGTGTGTTACTCTGTCCATAGACACTGTCTGACCTGCTGAGTTCCTGCAGCATTTTGTGTGTGTTACTCCGTCCATAGACACTGTCTGCCCTGCTGAGTTCCTCCAGCATTTTGTGTGTGTTACTCTGACCATAGACACTGTCTGACCTGCTGATTTCCTCCAGCATTTTGTGTGTGTTACTCTGTCCGCAGACACTGTCTGACCTGCTGCGTTCCTCCAGCATTTTGTGTGTTTGTTACTCTGTCCATATACACTGTCTGACCTGCTGAGTTCCTCCAGCATTCTGTCTGTGTTACTCTGACCACAGCCACTGTCTGACCTGCTGAGTTCCTCCAGCATTTTGTCTGTGTTACTCTGACCAGGACACTGTCTGACCTGCTGAGTTCCTCCAGCATTTTGTGAGTGTTACTCTGTCCATAGACACCCTCTGACCTGCTGAGTTCCTCCAGCATTTTGTGTGTGTTACTTTGTCCGTAGACACTGTCTGACCTGCTGAGTTCCTCAAGCATTTTGTGTGTGTTACTCAGTCCATAGACACTGTCTGACCTACTGAGTTCCTCCATCATTTTGAGTGTTACTCTGACCATAGACACTGTCTGACCTGTTGAGTTTCTCCAGCATTTTGTGTGTGTTACTCTGACCATAGACACTGTCTGACCTGCTGAGTTCCTCCAGCATTTTGTGTGTGTTACTCTGTCCATAGACACTGTCTGACCTGCTGAGTTCCTCCAGCATTTTGTGTGTGTTACTCTGACCATAGACACTGTCTGAGCTGCTGAGTTCCTCCAGCATTTTGTGTGTTACTCTGACCATAGACACTGTCTGACCTGCTGAGTTCCTCCAGCATTTTCTGTGTGTTACTCTGACGATAGACACTGTCTGAGCTGCCTAGTTCTTCCAGCATTTTGTGTGTGTTACTCTGACCACGGACACTGTCTGTCCTGCTGAGTTCCTCCAGCATTTTGTGTGTGTTACTTTGTCCGTAGACACTGTCTGACCTGCTGAGTTCCTCAAGCATTTTGTGTGTGTTACTCTGTCCATAGACACTGTCTGACCTGCTGAGTTCTTCCAGCATTTTGTGTGTGTTACTCTGCCCATAGACACTGTCTGACCTGCTGAGTTCCTCCAGTATTTTGTGTGTGTCACTCTGACCATAGACACTGTCTGACCTGCTGAGTTCCTCCAGCATTTTGTGTGTGTTACTCTGACCATAGACACTGTCTGACCTGCTGAGTTATTCCAGCATTTTGTGTGTGTTACTCTGACCATAGGCACTGTCTGACCTGGTGAGTTCATCCAGCATTTTGTGTGTGTTACTCTGACCATAGACACTGTCTGATCTGTTGAGATCCACCAGCATTTTGTGTGTTACTCTGTCCGTAGACACTGTCTGACCTGCTGAGTTATTCCAGCATTGTTTGTGTGTTACTCTGACCGTAGACACTGTCTGACCTGCTGAGTTCCTCCAGCATTTTGTTTGTGTTACTCTGAACATAGACACTGTCTGACCTGTTGAGATCCACCAGCACTTTATGTGTTACTCCGTCCGTAGACACTGACTGACTGGCTGAGTTATTCCAGCATTTTGTGTGTGTTACTCTGTCCGTAGACACTGTCTGACCTGCTGAGTTCCTACAGCATTTTGTGTGTGTTACTCTGTCCATAGACACTGTCTGAACTGCTGAGTTCCTCCAGCATTCTGTCTGTGTTACTCTGACCACAGCCACTGTCTGACCTGCTGAGTTTCTCCAGCATTTTGTCTGTGTTACTCTGACCAGAGACACTGTCTGTCCTGCTGAGTTCCTCCAGCATTTTGTGTGTGTTACTCTGTCCATAGACACTGTCTGACCTGCTGAGTTCCTCCAGCATTTTGTGTGTGTTACTCTGTCTGTAGACACTGTCTGACCTGCTAGGTTCCTCCAGCATTTTGTGCGTGTTACTCCGTCCATAGACACTGTCTGACCTGCTGAGTTCCTCCAGCATTTTGTGTGTGTTACTTTGTCCGTAGACACTGTCTGAGCTGCTGAGTTCCTCCAGCATTTTGTGTGTGTTACTCTGTCCATAGACACTGTCTGACCTGCTGAGTTCCTCCATCATTTTGAGTGTTAGCCTGACCATAGACACTGTCTGACCTGTTGAGTTCCTCCAGCATTTTCTGTGTGTTACTCTGTCCACAGACACTGTCTGACCTGCTGTTCCTCCAGCATTTTGTGTGTGTTACTCTGACCATAGACACTGTCTGACCTGCTGAGTTCCTCCAGCATTTTGTGTGTGTTACTCTGACTATAGACACTGTCTGACCTGCTGAGTTCCTCCAGCATTTTGTCTGTGTTACTCTGACCATAGACACTGTCTGACCTGCTGAGTTCCTGCAGCATTTTGTGTGTGTCTCTCTGACCACAGAGACTGTCTGACCTGCTGAGTTCCTCCAGCATTTTGTGTGTGTTACTCTGTCCATAGACACTGTCTGACCTGCTGAGTTCATCCAGCATTGTGTGAGTGTTACCCTGTCTGTAGACACTGTCTGTCCTGCTGAGTTCCTCCAGCATTTTGTGTGTGTTACTCTGACCACAAACACTGTCTGACTTGCTGATTTCCTCCAGCATTCTGTCTGTTACTCTGACCACAGCCACTGTCTGACCTGCTGAGTTCCTCCAGCATTTTGTCTGTGTTACTCTGACCAGAGACACTGTCTGAGCTGCCTAGTTCTTCCAGCATTTTGTGTGTGTTACTCTGTCCATAGACACTGTCTGACCTGCTGAGTTCTTCCAGCATTTTGTGTGTGTCAGTCTGACCATAGACACTGTCTGACCTGCTGAGTTCCTCCAGCATTTTGTGTGTGTTACTCTGACCATAGACACTGTCTGACCTGCTGAGTTAATCCAGCATTTTGTGTGTGTTACTCTGACCATAGACACTGTCTGACCTGCTGAATGCCTCCAGCAATCTGTGTGTGTGACTCCGTCCATAGACACTCTCTGTCCTGCTGAGTTCCTCCAGCATTTTGTGTGTGTTACTCCGTCCATAGACACTGTCTGACCTGCTGAGTTCCTGCAGCATTTTGTGTGTTTTACTCTGTCCGTAGACACTGTCTAACCTGCTGAGTTATTCCAGCATTTTGTGTGTGTTACTCTGTCCGTTGGCATTGACTGACCTGCTGAGTTCCTCCAGCATTCTGTCTGTGTTACTCTGACCACAGCCACTGTCTGACCTGCTGAGTTCCTCCAGCATTTTGTCTGTGTTACTCTGACCAGAGACACTGTCTGACCTGCTGAGTTCCTCCAGCATTTTGTGTGTGTCACTCTGACCATAGACACTGTCTGACCTGCTGAGTTCCTCCAGCATTTTGTGTGTGTTACTCTGACCATAGACACTGTCTGACCTGCTGAGTTCCTCCAGCATTTTGTGTGTGTTACTTTGTCCGTAGACACTGTCTGAGCTGCTGAGTTCCTCCAGCATTTTGTGTGTGTTACTCTGTCCATAGACACTGTCTGACCTGCTGAGTTCCTCCATCATTTTGAGTGTTAGCCTGACCATAGACACTGTCTGACCTGTTGAGTTCCTCCAGCATTTTCTGTGTGTTACTCTGTCCACAGACACTGTCTGACCTGCTGTTCCTCCAGCATTTTGTGTGTGTTACTCTGACCATAGACACTGTCTGACCTGCTGAGTTCCTCCAGCATTTTGTGTGTGTTACTCTGACTATAGACACTGTCTGACCTGCTGAGTTCCTCCAGCATTTTGTCTGTGTTACTCTGACCATAGACACTGTCTGACCTGCTGAGTTCCTGCAGCATTTTGTGTGTGTCTCTCTGACCACAGAGACTGTCTGACCTGCTGAGTTCCTCCAGCATTTTGTGTGTGTTACTCTGTCCATAGACACTGTCTGACCTGCTGAGTTCATCCAGCATTGTGTGAGTGTTACCCTGTCTGTAGACACTGTCTGTCCTGCTGAGTTCCTCCAGCATTTTGTGTGTGTTACTCTGACCACAAACACTGTCTGACTTGCTGATTTCCTCCAGCATTCTGTCTGTTACTCTGACCACAGCCACTGTCTGACCTGCTGAGTTCCTCCAGCATTTTGTCTGTGTTACTCTGACCAGAGACACTGTCTGAGCTGCCTAGTTCTTCCAGCATTTTGTGTGTGTTACTCTGTCCATAGACACTGTCTGACCTGCTGAGTTCTTCCAGCATTTTGTGTGTGTCAGTCTGACCATAGACACTGTCTGACCTGCTGAGTTCCTCCAGCATTTTGTGTGTGTTACTCTGACCATAGACACTGTCTGACCTGCTGAGTTAATCCAGCATTTTGTGTGTGTTACTCTGACCATAGACACTGTCTGACCTGCTGAATGCCTCCAGCAATCTGTGTGTGTGACTCCGTCCATAGACACTCTCTGTCCTGCTGAGTTCCTCCAGCATTTTGTGTGTGTTACTCCGTCCATAGACACTGTCTGACCTGCTGAGTTCCTGCAGCATTTTGTGTGTTTTACTCTGTCCGTAGACACTGTCTAACCTGCTGAGTTATTCCAGCATTTTGTGTGTGTTACTCTGTCCGTTGGCATTGACTGACCTGCTGAGTTCCTCCAGCATTCTGTCTGTGTTACTCTGACCACAGCCACTGTCTGACCTGCTGAGTTCCTCCAGCATTTTGTCTGTGTTACTCTGACCAGAGACACTGTCTGACCTGCTGAGTTCCTCCAGCATTTTGTGTGTGTCACTCTGACCATAGACACTGTCTGACCTGCTGAGTTCCTCCAGCATTTTGTGTGTGTTACTCTGACCATAGACACTGTCTGACCTGCTGAGTTCCTCCAGCATTTTGTGTGTGTTACTCTGACCATAGACACTGTCTGACCTGCTGAGTTATTCCAGCATTTTGTGTGTGTTACTCTGACCATAGACACTGTCTGACCTGCTGAGTTCCTCGAGCATTTTCTGTATGTTACTCTGTCCGTAGACTCTGTCTGATCTGCTGAGTTATTCCAGCATTGTGTGTGTGTTACTCTGACCATAGACACTGTCTGACCTGCTGAGTTACTCCAGCATTTTGTGTGTGTTACTCTGACCATAGACACTGTCTGACCTGTTGAGATCCACCAGTATTTTGTGTGTTACTCTGTCCGTAGACACTGTCTGACCTGCTGAGTTATTCCAGCATTTTCTGTGTGTTACTCTGTCTATAGACACTGTCTGACCTGCTGAGTTCCTCCAGCATTTTGTGTGTGTTACTCTGTCCGTAGACACTGTCTGACCTGCTGAGTTCCTCCAGCATTTTGTGTGTGTTACTCTGACCATAGACACTGTCTGACCTGCTGAGTTAATCCAGCATTTTGTGTGTGTTACTCTGACCATAGACACTGTCTGACCTGCTGAGTTACTACAGCATTTTGTGTGTGTCAGTCTGACCATAGACACTGTCTGACCTGCTGAGTTCCTCCAGCATTTTGTGTGTGTTACTCTGACCATAGACACTGTCTGACCTGCTGAGTTAATCCAGCATTTTGTGTGTGTTACTCTGTCCATAGACACTGTCTGACCTGCTGAGTTCTTCCAGCATTTTGTGTGTGTCAGTCTGACCATAGACACTGTCTGACCTGCTGAGTTCCTCCAGCATTTTGTGTGTGTTACTCTGACCATAGACACTGTCTGACCTGCTGAGTTAATCCAGCATTTTGTGTGTGTTACTCTGACCATAGACACTGTCTGACCTGCTGAATGCCTCCAGCAATCTGTGTGTGTGACTCCGTCCATAGACACTCTCTGTCCTGCTGAGTTCCTCCAGCATTTTGTGTGTGTTACTCCGTCCATAGACACTGTCTGACCTGCTGAGTTCCTGCAGCATTTTGTGTGTTTTACTCTGTCCGTAGACACTGTCTAACCTGCTGAGTTATTCCAGCATTTTGTGTGTGTTACTCTGTCCGTTGGCATTGACTGACCTGCTGAGTTCCTCCAGCATTCTGTCTGTGTTACTCTGACCACAGCCACTGTCTGACCTGCTGAGTTCCTCCAGCATTTTGTCTGTGTTACTCTGACCAGAGACACTGTCTGACCTGTTGAGTTTCTCCAGCATTTTGTGTGTGTTACTCTGACCATAGACACTGTCTGACCTGCTGAGTTCCTCCAGCATTTTGTGTGTGTCACTCTGACCATAGACTCTGTCTGACCTGCTGAGTTCCTCCAGCATTTTGTGTGTGTTACTCTGACCATAGACACTGTCTGACCTGCTGAGTTATTCCAGCATTTTGTGTGTGTTACTCTATCCTTAGACACTGTCTGACCTGCTGAGTTCCTCCAGCATTTTGTGTGTGTTACTCTGACCATTGACACTGTCTGAGCTGCAGAGTTCTTCCAGCATTTTGTGTGTGTTACTCTGTCAATAGACACTGTCTGACCTGCTGAGTTCCTCCAGCATTTTCTGTGTGTTACTCTGACGATAGACACTGTCTGAGCTGCCTAGTTCTTCCAGCATTTTGTGTGTGTTACTCTGTCCATAGACACTGTCTGACCTGCTGAGTTCCTCCAGCATTTTGTGTGTGTTACTCTGACCATAGACACTGTCTGACCTGCTGAGTTATTCCAGCATTTTGTGTGTGTTACTCTGACCATAGACACTGTCTGACCTGCTGAGTTCATCCAGCATTTTGTGTGTGTTACTCTGACCATAGACACTGTGTGATCTGTTGAGATCCAACAGCATTTTGTGTGTTACTCTGTCCGTAGACACTGTCTGACCTGCTGAGTTCCTCCAGCATTTTGTGTGTGTTACTTTGTCCGTAGACACTGTCTGACCTGCTGAGTTCCTCCAGCATTTTGTGTGTGTTACTCTGACCATAGACACTGACTGACCTGTTGAGATCCACCAGCATTTTGTGTGTTACTCTGACCGTAGACACTGTCTGACCTGCTGAGTTATTCCAGCATTGTGTGTGTGTTACTCTGACCATAGACACTGTCTGACCTGCTGAGTTCCTCCAGCATTATGTGTGTGTTACTCTGACCATAGACACTGTCTGACCTGCTGAGTTATTCCAGCATTTTGTGTGTGTTACTCTGACCATAGACACGTCTGACCTGTGAGATCCACCAGCATTTTGTGTGTTACTCCGTCCGTAGACACTATCTGACCTGCTGAGTTCCTCCAGCATCTTGTGTGTGTCACTCTGACCATAGACACTGTCTGACCTGCTGAGTACCTCCAGCATTTTGTGTGTTACTCCGTCCGTAGACACTGTCTGACCTGCTGAGTTCCTCCAGCATTTTGTGTGTGTCACTCTGACCATAGACACTGTCTGACCTGCTGAGTACCTCCAGCATTTTGTGTGTGTTACTCTGACCAGAGACACTGTCTGACCTGCTGAGTTATTTCAGCATTTTGTGTGTGTTACTCTGACCATAGACACTGTCTGACCTGTTGAGATCCACCAGCATTTTGAGTGTTACTCTGTCCGTAGACACTGTCTGACCTGCTGAGTTATTCCAGCATTGTGTGTGTGTTACTTTGTCCGTAGACACTGTCTGACCTGCTGAGTTCCTCCAGCATTTTGTGTGTGTTACTCTGACCATAGACACTGACTGACCTGTTGAGATCCACCAGCATTTTGTGTGTTACTCTGACCGTAGACACTGTCTGACCTGCTGAGTTATTCCAGCATTGTGTGTGTGTTACTCTGACCATAGACACTGTCTGACCTGCTGAGTTCCTCCAGCATTATGTGTGTGTTACTCTGACCATAGACACTGTCTGACCTGCTGAGTTATTCCAGCATTTTGTGTGTGTTACTCTGACCATAGACACGTCTGACCTGTGAGATCCACCAGCATTTTGTGTGTTACTCCGTCCGTAGACACTATCTGACCTGCTGAGTTCCTCCAGCATCTTGTGTGTGTCACTCTGACCATAGACACTGTCTGACCTGCTGAGTACCTCCAGCATTTTGTGTGTTACTCCGTCCGTAGACACTGTCTGACCTGCTGAGTTCCTCCAGCATTTTGTGTGTGTCACTCTGACCATAGACACTGTCTGACCTGCTGAGTACCTCCAGCATTTTGTGTGTGTTACTCTGACCAGAGACACTGTCTGACCTGCTGAGTTATTTCAGCATTTTGTGTGTGTTACTCTGACCATAGACACTGTCTGACCTGTTGAGATCCACCAGCATTTTGAGTGTTACTCTGTCCGTAGACACTGTCTGACCTGCTGAGTTATTCCAGCATTGTGTGTGTGTTACTCTGACCATAGACACTGTCTGACCTGCTGAGTTCCTCCAGCATTTTGTGTGTGTTACTCTGACCATAGACACTGTCTGACCTGTTGAGATCCACCAGCATTTTGTGTGTTACTCTGTCCGTAGACACTGTCTGATCTGCTGAGTTATTCCAGCATAGTGTGTGTGTTACTCTGACCATAGACACTGTCTGACCTGCTGAGTTCCTCCAGCATTTTGTGTGTGTTACTCTGACCATAGATACTGTCTGACCTGTTGAGATCCAACAGCATTTTGTGTGTTACTTCGTCCGTAGACACTGACTGACCTGCTGAGTTCCTCCAGTATTTTGTGTGTGTCACTCTGACCATAGACACTGTCTGACCTGCTGAGTTCCTCCAGCATTTTGTGTGTGTTACTCTGACCATAGACACTGTCTGACCTGCTGAGTTATTCCAGCATTTTGTGTGTGTTACTCTGACCATAGACACTGTCTGACCTGCTGAGTTCCTCCAGCACTTTGTGTGTGTTACTCTGACCATAGACACTGACTGACCTGTTGAGATCCACCAGCATTTTGTGTGTTACTCTGACCGTAGACACTGTCTGACCTGCTGAGTTATTCCAGCATTGTGTGTGTGTTACTCTGACCATAGACACTGTCAGACCTGCTGAGTTCCTCCAGAATTTTGTGTGTGTTACTCTGACCATAGACACTGTCTGACCTGTTGAGTTCCACCAGCATTTTGTGTGTTACTCGGTCCGTAGACACTGTCTGACCTGCTGAGTTCCTCCAGCATTTTGTGTGTGTTACTCTGACCATAGACTCTGTCTGACCTGTTGAGATCCAGCAGCATTTTGTGTGTTACTCTGTCCGTAGACACTGTCTGACCTGCTGAGTTATTCCAGCATTGTGTGTGTGTTACTCTGACCATAGACACTGTCTGACCTGTTGAGATCCACCAGCATTTTGTGTGCTACTCCGTCCGTAGACACTGTCTGACCTGCTGAGTTCCTCCAGCATTTTGTGTGTGTCACTCTGACCATAGACTCTGTCTGACCTGCTGAGTTCCTCCAGCATTTTGTGTGTGTTACTCTGACCATAGACACTGTCTGACCTGCTGAGTTATTCCAGCATTTTGTGTGTGTTACTCTGACCATAGACACTGTCTGACCTGCTGAGTTCCTCCAGCATTTTGTGTGTGTTACTCTGACCATAGACACTGTCTGACCTGTTGAGATCCACCAGCATTTTGAGTGTTACTCTGTCCGTAGACACTGTCTGACCTGCTGAGTTATTCCAGCATTGTGTGTGTGTTACTCTGACCATAGACACTGTCTGACCTGCTGAGTTCCTCCAGCATTTTGTGTGTGTTACTCTGACCATAGACACTGTCTGACCTGTTGAGATCCACCAGCATTTTGTGTGTTACTCTGTCCGTAGACACTGTCTGATCTGCTGAGTTATTCCAGCATTGTGTGTGTGTTACTCTGACCATAGACACTGTCTGACCTGCTGAGTTGCTCCAGCATTTTGTGTGTGTTACTCTGACCATAGACACTGTCTGACCTGTTGAGATCCACCAGCATTTTGTGTGTTACTTCGTCCGAAGACACTGACTGACCTGCTGAGCTCCTCCAGTATTTTGTGTGTGTCACTCTGACCATAGACACTGTCTGACCTGCTGAGTTCCTCCAGCATTTTGTGTGTGTTACTCTGACCATAGACACTGTCTGACCTGCTGAGTTATTCCAGCATTTTGTGTGTGTTACTCTGACCATAGACGCTGTCTGACCTGCTGAGTTCCTCCAGCATTTTGTGTGTGTTACTCTGAACATAGACACTGTCTGACCTGTTGAGATCCACCAGCATTTTGTGTGTTACTCTGTCCGTAGACACTGTCTGACCTGCTGAGTTATTCCAGCATTGTGTGTGTGTTACTCTAACCATAAACACTGTAGACCTGCTGAGTTCATCCAGCATTTTGTGTGTGTTACTCTGACCATAGACACTGTCTGATCTGTTGAGATCCACCGGCATTTTGTGTGTTACTCTGTCCGTAGACACTGCCTGACCTGCTGAGTTATTCCAGCATTGTTTGTGTGTTACTCTGACCGTAGACACTGTCTGACCTGCTGAGTTCCTCCAGCATTTTGTTTGTGTTACTCTGACCATAGACACTGTCTGACCTGTTGAGATCCACCAGCACTTTGTGTGTTACTCGGTCCGTAGACACTGTCTGACCTGCTGAGTTATTCCAGCATTTTGTGTGTGTTACTCTGTCCGTAGACACTCTCTGACCTGCTGAGTTCCTCCAGCATTCTGTCTGTGTTACTCTGACCACAGCCACTGTCTGACCTGCTGAGTTTCTCCAGCATTTTGTCTGTGTTACTCTGACCAGAGACACTGTCTGACCTGCTGAGTTCCTCCAGCATTTTGTGTGTGTTACTCTGTCCATAGACACTGTCTGACCTGCTGAGTTCCTCCAGCATTTTGTGTGTGTTACTCTGTCTGTAGACACTGTCTGACCTGCTAGGTTCCTCCAGCATTTTGTGTGTGTTACTCCGTCCATAGACACTGTCTGACCTGCTGAGTTCCTCCCGCATTTTGTGTGTGTTACTCTGAGCACAGACACTGTCTGACCTGCTGATTTCCTCCAGCATTTTGTGTCTGCTACTCTGTCCATAGACACTGTCTGACCTGCTGAGTTCCTCCAGCATTTTGTGTGTGTTACTCTGTCCATAGACACTGTCTGACCTGCTGAGTTCCTCCAGCATTCTGTCTGTGTTACTCTGACCACAGCCACTGTCTGACCTGCTGAGTTCCTCCAGCATTTTGTCTGTGTTACTCTGACCAGAGACACTGTCTGACCTGCTGAGTTCCTCCAGCATTTTGTGAGTGTTACTCTGTCCGTAGACACTGTCTGACCTGCTGAGTTCCTCCAGCATTTTGTGTGTGTTACTTTGTCCGTAGACACTGTCTGACCTGCTGAGTTCCTCCATCATTTTGAGTGTTAGCCTGACGATAGACACTGTCTGACCTGTTGAGTTTCTGCAGCATTTTGTGTGTGTTACTCTGACCATAGACACTGTCTGACCTGCTGAGTTCCTCCAGCATTTTGTGTGTGTTACTCTGTCCACAGACACTGTCTGACCTGCTGAGTTCCTCCAGCATTTTGTGTGTGTTACTCTGACCATGGACACTGTCTGAGCTGCTGAGTTCCTCCAGCATTTTGTGTGTGTTACTCTGTCCATAGACACTGTCTGACCTGCTGAGTTCCTCCAGCATTTTCTGTGTGTTACTCTGACCATAGACACTGTCTGAGCTGCCTAGTTCTTCCAGCATTTTGTGTGTGTTACTCTGTCCATAGACACTGTCTGACCTGCTGAGTTCCTCCAGCATTTTGTGTGTGTTACTCTGACCATAGACACTGTCTGACCTGCTGAGTTAATGCAGCATTTTGTGTGTGTTGCTCTGACCATAGACACTGTCTGACCTGCTGAGTTCCTCCAGCATTTTGTGTGTGTTACTCTGACCATAGACACTGTCTGACCTGTTGAGATCCACCAGCATTTTGTGTGTTACTCTGTCCGTAGACACTGTCTGACCTGCTGAGTTTTTCCAGCATTGTGTGTGTATTACTCTGACCATAGACACTGTAGACCTGCTGAGTTCATCCAGCATTTTGTGTGTGTTACTCTGACCATAGACACTGTCTGACCTGTAGAGATCCACCAGCATTTTGTGTGTTACTCTGTCCGTAGACACTGTCTGACCTGCTGAGTTATTCCAGCATTGTGTGTGTGTTACTCTGACCATAGACACTGTCTGACCTGCTGAGTTCCTCCAGCATTTTGTTTGTGTTACTCTGACCATAGACACTGTCTGACCTGTTGAGATCCACCAGCATTTTGTCTGTTACTCCGTCCGTAGACACTGTCTGACCTGCTGAGTTATTCCAGCATTTTGTGTGTGTTACTCTGTCCATAGACACTGTCTGACCTGTTGAGATCCACCAGCATTTTGTGTGTTACTCCGTCCGTAGACACTGTCTGACCTGCTGAGTTCCTCCAGCATTTTGTGTGTGTTACTCTGACCATAGACACTGTCTGACCTGCTGAGTTCCTCCAGCATTTTGTGTGTGTTACTCTGACCATAGACACTGTCTGACCTGTTGAGATCCACCAGCATTTTGAGTGTTACTCCGTCCGTAGACTCTGTCTGACCTGCTGAGTTCCTCCAGCATTTTGTCTGTGTTACTCTGACCAGAGACACTGTCTGACCTGCTGAGTTCCTCCAGCATTTTGAGTGTGTTACTCTGACCAAAGACACTGTCTGAGCTGCTGAGTTCATCCAGCATTTTGTGTGTGTTACTCTGTCCATAGACACTGTCTGACCTGCTGAGTTCCTCCAGCATTTTGTGTGTGTTACTCTGACCATAGACACTGTCTGACCTGTTGAGATCCACCAGCATTTTGTGTGTGTTACTCTGACCATAGACACTGTCTGAGCTGCAGAGTTCGTCCAGCATTTTGTGTGTTTTACTCTGTCCATAGACACTGTCTGACCTGCTGAGTTCCTCCAGCATTTTGTGTGTGTTACTCTGACCATAGACACTGTCTGACCTGTTGAGATCCACCAGTATTTTGTGTGTTACTCCGTCCGTAGACACTGTCTGACCTGCTGAGTTCCTCCAGCATTTTGTGTGTGTTACTCTGACCATAGACACTGTCTGACCTGTTGAGATCCACCAGCATTTTGTGTGTTACTCTGTCCGTAGACACTGTCTGACCTGCTGAGTTATTCCAGCATTGTGTGTGTGTTACTCTGACCATAGACACTGTCTGACCTGCTGAGTTCCTCCAGCATTTTGTGTGTGTTACTCTGACCATAGACACTGTCTGTCCTGTTGAGATCCACCAGCATTTTGTGTGTTACTCTGTCCATAGACACTGTCTGACCTGCTGAGTTATTCCAGCATTTTGTGTGTGTTACTCTGTCCATAGACACTGTCTGACCTGCTGAGTTCCTCCAGCATTTTGTGTGTGTTACTCCGTCCATAGACACTGTCTGACCTGCTGAGTTCCTCCAGCATTTTGTGTGTGTTACTCTGTCCGTAGACACTGTCTAACCTGCTGAGTTATTCCATCATTTTGTGTGTGTTACTCTGTCCGTAGACACTGTCTGACCTGCTGAGTTATTCCCGCATTTTGTGTGTGTTACTCTGTCCATAGACACTGTCTGACCTGCTGAGTGCCGCCAGCATTCTGTGTGTGTGTTACTCCGTCCATAGACACTGTCTGACCTGCTGAGTTCCTCCAGTGTTTTGTGTGTGTTACTCCGTCCATAGACACTGTCTGACCTGCTGAGTTATTCCAGCATTTTGTGTGTGTTACTCTGTCCATAGACACTGTCTGACCTGCTGAGTTCCTACAGCATTTTGTGTGTGTTACTTTGTCCGTAGACACTGTCTGACCTGCTGAGTTCCTCCAGCATTTTGTGTGTGTTACTCTGTCCATAGACACTCTGACCTGCTGAGTTCCTCCATCATTTTGAGTGTTACTCTGACCATTGACACTGTCTGACCTGTTGAGTTTCTCCAGCATTTTGTGTGTGTTACTCTGACCATAGACAATGTCTGACCTGCTGAGTTCCTCCAGCATCTTGTGTGTGTTACTCTGTCCATAGCCACTGTCTGACCTGCTGAGTTCCACCAGCATTTTGTGTGTGTTACTCTGACCATAGACACTGTCTGAGCTGCTGAGTTCCTCCAGCATTTTGTGTGTGTTACTCTGTCCATAGACACTGTCTGACCTGTTGAGTTCCTCCAGCATTTTGTGTGTGTTACTCTGTCCATAGACACTGTCTGACCTGCTGAGTTCCTCCAGCATTCTGTCTGTGTTACTCTGACCACAGCCACTGTCTGACCTGCTGAGTTCCTCCAGCATTTTGTCTGTGTTCCTCTGACCAGAGACACTGTCTGACCTGCTGAGTTCCTCCAGCATTTTGTGAGTGTTACTCTGTCCGTAGACACTGTCTGACCTGCTGAGTTCCTCCAGCATTTTGTGTGTGTTACTTTGTCCGTAGACACTGTCTGACCTGCTGAGTTCCTCCATCATTTTGAGTGTTAGCCTGACGATAGACACTGTCTGACCTGTTGAGTTTCTGCAGCATTTTGTGTGTGTTACTCTGACCATAGACACTGTCTGACCTGCTGAGTTCCTCCAGCATTTTGTGTGTGTTACTCTGTCCACAGACACTGTCTGACCTGCTGAGTTCCTCCAGCATTTTGTGTGTGTTACTCTGACCATGGACACTGTCTGAGCTGCTGAGTTCCTCCAGCATTTTGTGTGTGTTACTCTGTCCATAGACACTGTCTGACCTGCTGAGTTCCTCCAGCATTTTCTGTGTGTTACTCTGACCATAGACACTGTCTGAGCTGCCTAGTTCTTCCAGCATTTTGTGTGTGTTACTCTGTCCATAGACACTGTCTGACCTGCTGAGTTCCTCCAGCATTTTGTGGGTGTTACTCTGACCATAGACACTGTCTGACCTGCTGAGTTAATGCAGCATTTTGTGTGTGTTGCTCTGACCATAGACACTGTCTGACCTGCTGAGTTCCTCCAGCATTTTGTGTGTGTTACTCTGACCATAGACACTGTCTGACCTGTTGAGATCCACCAGCATTTTGTGTGTTACTCTGTCCGTAGACACTGTCTGACCTGCTGAGTTTTTCCAGCATTGTGTGTGTATTACTCTGACCATAGACACTGTAGACCTGCTGAGTTCATCCAGCATTTTGTGTGTGTTACTCTGACCATAGACACTGTCTGACCTGTAGAGATCCACCAGCATTTTGTGTGTTACTCTGTCCGTAGACACTGTCTGACCTGCTGAGTTATTCCAGCATTGTGTGTGTGTTACTCTGACCATAGACACTGTCTGACCTGCTGAGTTCCTCCAGCATTTTGTTTGTGTTACTCTGACCATAGACACTGTCTGACCTGTTGAGATCCACCAGCATTTTGTCTGTTACTCCGTCCGTAGACACTGTCTGACCTGCTGAGTTATTCCAGCATTTTGTGTGTGTTACTCTGTCCATAGACACTGTCTGACCTGCTGAGTTCCTCCAGCATTTTGTGTGTGTTACTCTGTCCATAGACACTGTCTGACCTGCTGAGTTCCTCCAGCATTTTGTGTGTGTTACTCTGACCATAGACACTGTCTGACCTGTTGAGATCCACCAGCATTTTGTGTGTTACTCCGTCCGTAGACACTGTCTGACCTGCTGAGTTCCTCCAGCATTTTGTGTGTGTTACTCTGACCATAGACACTGTCTGACCTGCTGAGTTCCTCCAGCATTTTGTGTGTGTTACTCTGACCATAGACACTGTCTGACCTGTTGAGATCCACCAGCATTTTGAGTGTTACTCCGTCCGTAGACTCTGTCTGACCTGCTGAGTTCCTCCAGCATTTTGTCTGTGTTACTCTGACCAGAGACACTGTCTGACCTGCTGAGTTCCTCCAGCATTTTGAGTGTGTTACTCTGACCAAAGACACTGTCTGAGCTGCTGAGTTCATCCAGCATTTTGTGTGTGTTACTCTGTCCATAGACACTGTCTGACCTGCTGAGTTCCTCCAGCATTTTGTGTGTGTTACTCTGACCATAGACACTGTCTGACCTGTTGAGATCCACCAGCATTTTGTGTGTGTTACTCTGACCATAGACACTGTCTGAGCTGCAGAGTTCGTCCAGCATTTTGTGTGTTTTACTCTGTCCATAGACACTGTCTGACCTGCTGAGTTCCTCCAGCATTTTGTGTGTGTTACTCTGACCATAGACACTGTCTGACCTGTTGAGATCCACCAGTATTTTGTGTGTTACTCCGTCCGTAGACACTGTCTGACCTGCTGAGTTCCTCCAGCATTTTGTGTGTGTTACTCTGACCATAGACACTGTCTGACCTGTTGAGATCCACCAGCATTTTGTGTGTTACTCTGTCCGTAGACACTGTCTGACCTGCTGAGTTATTCCAGCATTGTGTGTGTGTTACTCTGACCATAGACACTGTCTGACCTGCTGAGTTCCTCCAGCATTTTGTGTGTGTTACTCTGACCATAGACACTGTCTGTCCTGTTGAGATCCACCAGCATTTTGTGTGTTACTCTGTCCATAGACACTGTCTGACCTGCTGAGTTATTCCAGCATTTTGTGTGTGTTACTCTGTCCATAGACACTGTCTGACCTGCTGAGTTCCTCCAGCATTTTGTGTGTGTTACTCCGTCCATAGACACTGTCTGACCTGCTGAGTTCCTCCAGCATTTTGTGTGTGTTACTCTGTCCGTAGACACTGTCTAACCTGCTGAGTTATTCCATCATTTTGTGTGTGTTACTCTGTCCGTAGACACTGTCTGACCTGCTGAGTTATTCCCGCATTTTGTGTGTGTTACTCTGTCCATAGACACTGTCTGACCTGCTGAGTGCCGCCAGCATTCTGTGTGTGTGTTACTCCGTCCATAGACACTGTCTGACCTGCTGAGTTCCTCCAGTGTTTTGTGTGTGTTACTCCGTCCATAGACACTGTCTGACCTGCTGAGTTATTCCAGCATTTTGTGTGTGTTACTCTGTCCATAGACACTGTCTGACCTGCTGAGTTCCTACAGCATTTTGTGTGTGTTACTTTGTCCGTAGACACTGTCTGACCTGCTGAGTTCCTCCAGCATTTTGTGTGTGTTACTCTGTCCATAGACACTCTGACCTGCTGAGTTCCTCCATCATTTTGAGTGTTACTCTGACCATTGACACTGTCTGACCTGTTGAGTTTCTCCAGCATTTTGTGTGTGTTACTCTGACCATAGACAATGTCTGACCTGCTGAGTTCCTCCAGCATCTTGTGTGTGTTACTCTGTCCATAGCCACTGTCTGACCTGCTGAGTTCCACCAGCATTTTGTGTGTGTTACTCTGACCATAGACACTGTCTGAGCTGCTGAGTTCCTCCAGCATTTTGTGTGTGTTACTCTGTCCATAGACACTGTCTGACCTGTTGAGTTCCTCCAGCATTTTGTGTGTGTTACTCTGTCCATAGACACTGTCTGACCTGCTGAGTTCCTCCAGCATTCTGTCTGTGTTACTCTGACCACAGCCACTGTCTGACCTGCTGAGTTCCTCCAGCATTTTGTCTGTGTTCCTCTGACCAGAGACACTGTCTGACCTGCTGAGTTCCTCCAGCATTTTGTGAGTGTTACTCTGTCCGTAGACACTGTCTGACCTGCTGAGTTTCTCCAGCATTTTGTGTGTGTTACTTTGTCCGTAGACACTGTCTGACCTGCTGAGTTCCTCCAGCATTTTGTGTGTGTTGCTCTGTCCATAGACACTGTCTGACCTGCTGAGTTCCTCCATCATTTTGAGTGTTAGCCTGACGATAGACACTGTCTGACCTGCTGAGTTTCTCCAGCATTTTGTGTGTGTTACTCTGACCAAAGACACTGTCTGACCTGCTGAGTTCCTCCAGCATTTTGTGTGTGTTACTCTGTCCACAGACACTGTCTGACCTGCTTGAGTTCCTCCAGCATTTTGTGTGTGTTACTCTGACCATAGACACTATCTGAGCTGCCTAGTTCTTCCAGCATTTTGTGTGTGTTACTCTGTCCATAGACACTGTCTTTCCTGCTGAGTTCTTCCAGCATTTTGTGTGTGTTACTCTGTCCATAGACACTGTCTGACCTGCTGAGTTCCTCCAGTATTTTGTGTGTGTGTCAGTCTGACCATAGACTCTGTCTGACCTGCTGAGTTCCTCCAGCATTTTGTGTGTGTTACTCTGACCATAGACACTGTCTGACCTGCTGAGTTCCTCCAGCATTTTGTGTGTGTTACTCTGACCATAGACACTGTCTGACCTGTTGAGATCCACCAGCATTTTGTGTGTTACTCTGTCCGTAGACACTGTCTGACCTGCTGAGTTATTCCAGCATTGTGTGTGTGTTACTCTGACCATAGACACTGTCTGACCTGCTGAGTTCCTCCAGCATTTTGTTTGTGTTACTCTGACCATAGACACTGTCTGACCTGTTGAGATCCACCAGCATTTTGTCTGTTACTCCGTCCGTAGACACTGTCTGACCTGCTGAGTTATTCCAGCATTTTGTGTGTGTTACTCTGTCCATAGACACTGTCTGACCTGCTGAGTTCCTCCAGCATTTGGTGTGTGTTACTCTGTCCATAGACACTGTCTGACCTACTGAGTTCCTCCAGCATTTTGTGTGTGTTACTCTGACCATAGACACTGTCTGACCTGTTGAGATCCACCAGCATTTTGTGTGTTACACCGTCCGTAGACACTGTCTGACCTGCTGAGTTATTCCAGCATTGTGTGTGTGTTACTCTGACCATAGACACTGTCTGACCTGCTGAGTTCCTCCAGCATTTTGTGTGTGTTACTCTGACCATAGACACTGTCTGACCTGTTGAGATCCACCAGCATTTTGAGTGTTACTCCGTCCGTAGACACTGTCTGACCTGCTGAGTTCCTCCAGCATTTTGTCTGTGTTACTCTGACCAGAGACACTGACTGACCTGCTGAGTTCCTCCAGCATTTTGAGAGTGTTACTCTGTCCATAGACTCTGTCTGACCTGCAGAGTTCCTCCAGCATTTTGTGTGTGTTACTCTGTCCATAGACACTGTCTGACCTGCTGAGTTCCTCCAGCATTTTGTGTGTGTTACTCTGACCAAAGACACTGTCTGAGCTGCTGAGTTCATCCAGCATTTTGTGTGTGTTACTCTATCCTTAGACACTGTCTGACCTGCTGAGATCCACCAGCATTTTGTGTGTGTTACTCTGACCATAGACACTGTCTGAGCTGCAGAGTTCGTCCAGCATTTTGTGTGTTTTACTCTGTCCATAGACACTGTCTGACCTGCTGAGTTCCTCCAGCATTTTGTGTGTGTTACTCTGACCATAGACACTGTCTGACCTGTTGCGATCCACCAGTATTTTGTGTGTTACTCCGTCCGTAGACACTGTCTGACCTGCTGAGTTCCTCCAGCATTTTGTGTGTGTTACTCTGACCATAGACACTGTCTGACCTGTTGAGATCCACCAGCATTTTGTGTGTTACTCTGTCCGTAGACACTGTCTGACCTGCTGAGTTATTCCAGCATTATGTGTGTGTTACTCTGTCCATAGACACTGTCTGACCTGCTGAGTTCCTCCAGCATTTTGTGTGTGTTACTCTGACCAAAGACACTGTCTGAGCTGCTGAGTTCATCCAGCATTTTGTGTGTGTTACTCTATCCTTAGACACTGTCTGACCTGCTGAGATCCACCAGCATTTTGTGTGTGTTACTCTGACCATAGACACTGTCTGAGCTGCAGAGTTCGTCCAGCATTTTGTGTGTTTTACTCTGTCCATAGACACTGTGTGACCTGCTGAGTTCCTCCAGCATTTTGTGTGTGTTACTCTTACCATAGACACTGTCTGACCTGTTGAGATCCACCAGCATTTTGAGTGTTACTCCGTCCGTAGACACTGTCTGACCTGCTGAGTTCCTCCAGCATTTTGTCTGTGTTACTCTGACCAGAGACACTGACTGACCTGCTGAGTTCCTCCAGCATTTTGAGAGTGTTACTCTGTCCGTAGACTCTGTCTGACCTGCAGAGTTCCTCCAGCATTTTGTGTGTGTTACTCTGTCCATAGACACTGTCTGACCTGCTGAGTTCCTCCAGCATTTTGTGTGTGTTACTCTGACCATAGACACTGTCTGACCTGTTGAGATCCACCAGCATTTTGAGTGTTACTCCGTCCGTAGACACTGTCTGACCTGCTGAGTTCCTCCAGCATTTTGTCTGTGTTACTCTGACCAGAGACACTGACTGACCTGCTGAGTTCCTCCAGCATTTTGAGAGTGTTACTCTGTCCATAGACTCTGTCTGACCTGCAGAGTTCCTCCAGCATTTTGTGTGTGTTACTCTGTCCATAGACACTGTCTGACCTGCTGAGTTCCTCCAGCATTTTGTGTGTGTTACTCTGACCAAAGACACTGTCTGAGCTGCTGAGTTCATCCAGCATTTTGTGTGTGTTACTCTATCCTTAGACACTGTCTGACCTGCTGAGATCCACCAGCATTTTGTGTGTGTTACTCTGACCATAGACACTGTCTGAGCTGCAGAGTTCGTCCAGCATTTTGTGTGTTTTACTCTGTCCATAGACACTGTCTGACCTGCTGAGTTCCTCCAGCATTTTGTGTGTGTTACTCTGACCATAGACACTGTCTGACCTGTTGAGATCCACCAGTATTTTGTGTGTTACTCCGTCCGTAGACACTGTCTGACCTGCTGAGTTCCTCCAGCATTTTGTGTGTGTTACTCTGACCATAGACACTGTCTGACCTGTTGAGATCCACCAGCATTCTGTGTGTTACTCTGTCCGTAGACACTGTCTGACCTGCTGAGTTATTCCAGCATTGTGTGTGTGTTACTCTGTCCATAGACACTGTCTGACCTGCTGAGTTCCTCCAGCATTTTGTGTGTGTTACTCTGACCAAAGACACTGTCTGAGCTGCTGAGTTCATCCAGCATTTTGTGTGTGTTACTCTATCCTTAGACACTGTCTGACCTGCTGAGATCCACCAGCATTTTGTGTGTGTTACTCTGACCATAGACACTGTCTGAGCTGCAGAGTTCGTCCAGCATTTTGTGTGTTTTACTCTGTCCATAGACACTGTGTGACCTGCTGAGTTCCTCCAGCATTTTGTGTGTGTTACTCTGACCATAGACACTGTCTGACCTGTTGAGATCCACCAGCATTTTGTGTGTTACTCTGTCCGTAGACACTGTCTGACCTGCTGAGTTATTCCAGCATTGTGTGTGTGTTACTCTGTCCATAGACACTGTCTGACCTGCTGAGTTCCTCCAGCATTTTGTGTGTGTTACTCCGTCCATAGACACTGTCTGACCTGCTGAGTTCCTCCAGCATTTTGTGTGTGTTACTCTGTCCGTAGACACTGTCTAACCTGCTGAGTTATTCCAGCATTTTGTGTGTGTTACTCTGTCCGTAGACACTGTCTGACCTGCTGAGTTATTCCAGCATTTTGTGAGTGTTACTCTGTCCATAGACACTGTCTGACCTGCTGAGTGCCTCCAGCATTCTGTGTGTGTGTTACTCCGTCCATAGACACTGTCTGACCTGCTGAGTTCCTCCAGTGTTTTGTGTGTGTTACTCTGACCATAGACACTGTCTGACCTGCTGAGTTCCTCCAGCATTTTGTGTGTGTTACTCTGACCATAGACACTGTCTGACCTGTTGAGATCCACCAGCATTTTGAGTGTTACTCCGTCCGTAGACACTGTCTGACCTGCTGAGTTCCTCCAGCATTTTGTCTGTGTTACTCTGACCAGAGACACTGACTGACCTGCTGAGTTCCTCCAGCATTTTGAGAGTGTTACTCTGTCCATAGACTCTGTCTGACCTGCAGAGTTCCTCCAGCATTTTGTGTGTGTTACTCTGTCCATAGACACTGTCTGACCTGCTGAGTTCCTCCAGCATTTTGTGTGTGTTACTCTGACCAAAGACACTGTCTGAGCTGCTGAGTTCATCCAGCATTTTGTGTGTGTTACTCTATCCTTAGACACTGTCTGACCTGCTGAGATCCACCAGCATTTTGTGTGTGTTACTCTGACCATAGACACTGTCTGAGCTGCAGAGTTCGTCCAGCATTTTGTGTGTTTTACTCTGTCCATAGACACTGTCTGATCTGCTGAGTTCCTCCAGCATTTTGTGTGTGTTACTCTGACCATAGACACTGTCTGACCTGTTGAGATCCACCAGTATTTTGTGTGTTACTCCGTCCGTAGACACTGTCTGACCTGCTGAGTTCCTCCAGCATTTTGTGTGTGTTACTCTGACCATAGACACTGTCTGACCTGTTGAGATCCACCAGCATTTTCTGTGTTACTCTGTCCGTAGACACTGTCTGACCTGCTGAGTTATTCCAGCATTGTGTGTGTTACTCTGTCCATAGACACTGTCTGATCTGCTTAGTTCCTCCAGCATTTTGTGTGTGTTACTCTGACCAAAGACACTGTCTGAGCTGCTGAGTTCATCCAGCATTTTGTGTGTGTTACTCTATCCTTAGACACTGTCTGACCTGCTGAGATCCACCAGCATTTTGTGTGTGTTACTCTGACCATAGACACTGTCTGAGCTGCAGAGTTCGTCCAGCATTTTGTGTGTTTTACTCTGTCCATAGACACTGTGTGACCTGCTGAGTTCCTCCAGCATTTTGTGTGTGTTACTCTGACCATAGACACTGTCTGACCTGTTGAGATCCACCAGCATTTTGTGTGTTACTCTGTCCGTAGACACTGTCTGACCTGCTGAGTTATTCCAGCATTGTGTGTGTGTTACTCTGTCCATAGACACTGTCTGACCTGCTGAGTTCCTCCAGCATTTTGTGTGTGTTACTCCGTCCATAGACACTGTCTGACCTGCTGAGTTCCTCCAGCATTTTGTGTGTGTTACTCTGTCCGTAGACACTGTCTAACCTGCTGAGTTATTCCAGCATTTTGTGTGTGTTACTCTGTCCGTAGACACTGTCTGACCTGCTGAGTTATTCCAGAATTTTGTGTGTGTTACTCTGTCCATAGACACTGTCTGACCTGCTGAGTGCCTCCAGCATTCTGTGTGTGTGTTACTCCGTCCATAGACACTGTCTGACCTGCTGAGTTCCTCCAGTGTTTTGTGTGTGTTACTCTGACCATAGACACTGTCTGACCTGCTGAGTTCCTCCAGCATTTTGTGTGTGTTACTCTGACCATAGACACTGTCTGACCTGTTGAGATCCACCAGCATTTTGAGTGTTACTCCGTCCGTAGACACTGTCTGACCTGCTGAGTTCCTCCAGCATTTTGAGAGTGTTACTCTGTCCATAGACTCTGTCTGACCTGCAGAGTTCCTCCAGCATTTTGTGTGTGTTACTCTGTCCTTAGACACTGTCTGACCTGCTGAGTTCCTCCAGCATTTTGTGTGTGTTACTCTGACCAAAGACACTGTCTGAGCTGCTGAGTTCATCCAGCATTTTGTGTGTGTTACTCTATCCTTAGACACTGTCTGACCTGCTGAGATCCACCAGCATTTTGTGTGTGTTACTCTGACCATAGACACTGTCTGAGCTGCAGAGTTCGTCCAGCATTTTGTGTGTTTTACTCTGTCCATAGACACTGTGTGACCTGCTGAGTTCCTCCAGCATTTTGTGTGTGTTACTCTGACCATAGACACTGTCTGACCTGTTGAGATCCACCAGCATTTTGTGTGTTACTCTGTCCGTAGACACTGTCTGACCTGCTGAGTTATTCCAGCATTGTGTGTGTGTTACTCTGTCCATAGACACTGTCTGACCTGCTGAGTTCCTCCAGAATTTTGTGTGTGTTACTCCGTCCATAGACACTGTCTGACCTGCTGAGTTCCTCCAGCATTTTGTGTGTGTTACTCTGTCCGTAGACACTGTCTAACCTGCTGAGTTATTCCAGCATTTTGTGTGTGTTACTCTGTCCGTAGACACTGTCTGACCTGCTGAGTTATTCCAGAATTTTGTGTGTGTTACTCTGTCCATAGACACTGTCTGACCTGCTGAGTGCCTCCAGCATTCTGTGTGTGTGTTACTCCGTCCATAGACACTGTCTGACCTGCTGAGTTCCTCCAGTGTTTTGTGTGTGTTACTCTGACCATAGACACTGTCTGACCTGCTGAGTTCCTCCAGCATTTTGTGTGTGTTACTCTGACCATAGACACTGTCTGACCTGTTGAGATCCACCAGCATTTTGAGTGTTACTCCGTCCGTAGAGACTGTCTGACCTGCTGAGTTCCTCCAGCATTTTGAGAGTGTTACTCTGTCCATAGACTCTGTCTGACCTGCAGAGTTCCTCCAGCATTTTGTGTGTGTTACTCTGTCCTTAGACACTGTCTGACCTGCTGAGTTCCTCCAGCATTTTGTGTGTGTTACTCTGACCAAAGACACTGTCTGAGCTGCTGAGTTCATCCAGCATTTTGTGTGTGTTACTCTATCCTTAGACACTGTCTGACCTGCTGAGATCCACCAGCATTTTGTCTGTGTTACTCTGACCATAGACACTGTCTGAGCTGCAGAGTTCGTCCAGCATTTTGTGTGTTTTACTCTGTCCATAGACACTGTGTGACCTGCTGAGTTCCTCCAGCATTTTGTGTGTGTTACTCTGACCATAGACACTGTCTGACCTGTTGAGATCCACCAGCATTTTGTGTGTTACTCTGTCCGTAGACACTGTCTGACCTGCTGAGTTATTCCAGCATTGTGTGTGTGTTACTCTGTCCATAGACACTGTCTGACCTGCTGAGTTCCTCCAGCATTTTGTGTGTGTTACTCCGTCCATAGACACTGTCTGACCTGCTGAGTTCCTCCAGCATTTTGTGTGTGTTACTCTGTCCGTAGACACTGTCTAACCTGCTGAGTTATTCCAGCATTTTGTGTGTGTTACTCTGTCCATAGACACTGTCTGACCTGCTGAGTGCCTCCAGCATTCTGTGTGTGTGTTACTCCGTCCATAGACACTGTCTGACCTGCTGAGTTCCTCCAGTGTTTTGTGTGTGTTACTCTGACCATAGACACTGTCTGACCTGCTGAGTTCCTCCAGCATTTTGTGTGTGTTACTCTGACCATAGACACTGTCTGACCTGTTGAGATCCACCAGCATTTTGAGTGTTACTCCGTCCGTAGACACTGTCTGACCTGCTGAGTTCCTCCAGCATTTTGTCTGTGTTACTCTGACCAGAGACACTGACTGACCTGCTGAGTTCCTCCAGCATTTTGAGAGTGTTACTCTGTCCATAGACCTTGTCTGACCTGCAGAGTTCCTCCAGCATTTTGTGTGTGTTACTCTGTCCATAGACACTGTCTGACCTGCTGAGTTCATCCAGCATTTTGTGTGTGTTACTCTATCCTTAGACACTGTCTGACCTGCTGAGATCCACCAGCATTTTGTGTGTGTTACTCTGACCATAGACACTGTCTGAGCTGCAGAGTTCGTCCAGCATTTTGTGTGTTTTACTCTGTCCATAGACACTGTGTGACCTGCTGAGTTCCTCCAGCATTTTGTGTGTGTTACTCTGACCATAGACACTGTCTGACCTGTTGAGATCCACCAGCATTTTGTGTGTTACTCTGTCCGTAGACACTGTCTGACCTGCTGAGTTATTCCAGCATTGTGTGTGTGTTACTCTGTCCATAGACACTGTCTGACCTGCTGAGTTCCTCCAGCATTTTGTGTGTGTTACTCCGTCCATAGACACTGTCTGACCTGCTGAGTTCCTCCAGCATTTTGTGTGTGTTACTCTGGCCGTAGACACTGTCTAACCTGCTGAGTTATTCCAGCATTTTGTGTGTGTTACTCTGTCCGTAGACACTGTCTGACCTGCTGAGTTATTCCAGCATTTTGTGTGTGTTACTCTGTCCATAGACACTGTCTGACCTGCTGAGTGCCTCCAGCATTCTGTGTGTGTGTTACTCCGTCCATAGACACTGTCTGACCTGCTGAGTTCCTCCAGTGTTTTGTGTGTGTTACTCTGACCATAGACACTGTCTGACCTGCTGAGTTCCTCCAGCATTTTGTGTGTGTTACTCTGACCATAGACACTGTCTGACCTGTTGAGATCCACCAGCATTTTGAGTGTTACTCCGTCCGTAGACACTGTCTGACCTGCTGAGTTCCTCCAGCATTTTGTCTGTGTTACTCTGACCATAGACACTGTCTGACCTGCTGAGTTCCTCCAGCATTTTGTGTGTGTTACTCTGACCATAGACACTGTCTGACCTGTTGAGATCCACCAGCATTTTGAGTGTTACTCCGTCCGTAGACACTGTCTGACCTGCTGAGTTCCTCCAGCATTTTGTCTGTGTTACTCTGACCAGAGACACTGACTGACCTGCTGAGTTCCTCCAGCATTTTGAGAGTGTTACTCTGTCCATAGACTCTGTCTGACCTGCAGAGTTCCTCCAGCATTTTGTGTGTGTTACTCTGTCCATAGACACTGTCTGACCTGCTGAGTTCCTCCAGCATTTTGTGTGTGTTACTCTGACCAAAGACACTGTCTGAGCTGCTGAGTTCATCCAGCATTTTGTGTGTGTTACTCTATCCTTAGACACTGTCTGACCTGCTGAGATCCACCAGCATTTTGTGTGTGTTACTCTGACCATAGACACTGTCTGAGCTGCAGAGTTCGTCCAGCATTTTGTGTGTTTTACTCTGTCCATAGACACTGTGTGACCTGCTGAGTTCCTCCAGCATTTTGTGTGTGTTACTCTGACCATAGACACTGTCTGACCTGTTGAGATCCACCAGCATTTTGTGTGTTACTCTGTCCGTAGACACTGTCTGACCTGCTGAGTTATTCCAGCATTGTGTGTGTGTTACTCTGTCCATAGACACTGTCTGACCTGCTGAGTTCCTCCAGCATTTTGTGTGTGTTACTCCGTCCATAGACACTGTCTGACCTGCTGAGTTCCTCCAGCATTTTGTGTGTGTTACTCTGTCCGTAGACACTGTCTAACCTGCTGAGTTATTCCAGCATTTTGTGTGTGTTACTCTGTCCGTAGACACTGTCTGACCTGCTGAGTTATTCCAGCATTTTGTGTGTGTTACTCTGTCCATAGACACTGTCTGACCTGCTGAGTGCCTCCAGCATTCTGTGTGTGTGTTACTCCGTCCATAGACACTGTCTGACCTGCTGAGTTCCTCCAGTGTTTTGTGTGTGTTACTCTGACCATAGACACTGTCTGACCTGCTGAGTTCCTCCAGCATTTTGTGTGTGTTACTCTGACCATAGACACTGTCTGACCTGTTGAGATCCACCAGCATTTTGAGTGTTACTCCGTCCGTAGACACTGTCTGACCTGCTGAGTTCCTCCAGCATTTTGTCTGTGTTACTCTGACCAGAGACACTGACTGACCTGCTGAGTTCCTCCAGCATTTTGAGAGTGTTACTCTGTCCATAGACTCTGTCTGACCTGCAGAGTTCCTCCAGCATTTTGTGTGTGTTACTCTGTCCATAGACACTGTCTGACCTGCTGAGTTCCTCCAGCATTTTGTGTGTGTTACTCTGACCAAAGACACTGTCTGAGCTGCTGAGTTCATCCAGCATTTTGTGTGTGTTACTCTATCCTTAGACACTGTCTGACCTGCTGAGATCCACCAGCATTTTGTGTGTTTTACTCTGACCATAGACACTGTCTGAGCTGCAGAGTTCGTCCAGCATTTTGTGTGTTTTACTCTGTCCATAGACACTGTCTGATCTGCTGAGTTCCTCCAGCATTTTGTGTGTGTTACTCTGACCATAGACACTGTCTGACCTGTTGAGATCCACCAGGATTTTGTGTGTTACTCCGTCCGTAGACACTGTCTGACCTGCTGAGTTCCTCCAGCATTTTGTGTGTGTTACTCTGACCATAGACACTGTCTGACCTGTTGAGATCCACCAGCATTTTGTGTGTTACTCTGTCCGTAGACACTGTCTGACCTGCTGAGTTATTCCAGCATTGTGTGTGTTACTCTGTCCATAGACACTGTCTGACCTGCTGAGTTCCTCCAGCATTTTGTGTGTGTTACTCTGACCAAAGACACTGTCTGAGCTGCTGAGTTCATCCAGCATTTTGTGTGTGTTACTCTATCCTTAGACACTGTCTGACCTGCTGAGATCCACCAGCATTTTGTGTGTGTTACTCTGACCATAGACACTGTCTGAGCTGCAGAGTTCGTCCAGCATTTTGTGTGTTTTACTCTGTCCATAGACACTGTGTGACCTGCTGAGTTCCTCCAGCATTTTGTGTGTGTTACTCTGACCATAGACACTGTCTGACCTGTTGAGATCCACCAGCATTTTGTGTGTTACTCTGTCCGTAGACACTGTCTGACCTGCTGAGTTATTCCAGCATTGTGTGTGTGTTACTCTGTCCATAGACACTGTCTGACCTGCTGAGTTCCTCCAGCATTTTGTGTGTGTTACTCCGTCCATAGACACTGTCTGACCTGCTGAGTTCCTCCAGCATTTTGTGTGTGTTACTCTGTCCGTAGACACTGTCTAACCTGCTGAGTTATTCCAGCATTTTGTGTGTGTTACTCTGTCCGTAGACACTGTCTGACCTGCTGAGTTATTCCAGAATTTTGTGTGTGTTACTCTGTCCATAGACACTGTCTGACCTGCTGAGTGCCTCCAGCATTCTGTGTGTGTGTTACTCCGTCCATAGACACTGTCTGACCTGCTGAGTTCCTCCAGTGTTTTGTGTGTGTTACTCTGACCATAGACACTGTCTGACCTGCTGAGTTCCTCCAGCATTTTGTGTGTGTTACTCTGACCATAGACACTGTCTGACCTGTTGAGATCCACCAGCATTTTGAGTGTTACTCCGTCCGTAGAGACTGTCTGACCTGCTGAGTTCCTCCAGCATTTTGAGAGTGTTACTCTGTCCATAGACTCTGTCTGACCTGCAGAGTTCCTCCAGCATTTTGTGTGTGTTACTCTGTCCTTAGACACTGTCTGACCTGCTGAGTTCCTCCAGCATTTTGTGTGTGTTACTCTGACCAAAGACACTGTCTGAGCTGCTGAGTTCATCCAGCATTTTGTGTGTGTTACTCTATCCTTAGACACTGTCTGACCTGCTGAGATCCACCAGCATTTTGTGTGTGTTACTCTGACCATAGACACTGTCTGAGCTGCAGAGTTCGTCCAGCATTTTGTGTGTTTTACTCTGTCCATAGACACTGTCTGACCTGCTGAGTTCCTCCAGCATTTTGTGTGTGTTACTCTGACCATAGACACTGTCTGACCTGTTGAGATCCACCAGTATTTTGTGTGTTACTCCGTCCGTAGACACTGTCTGACCTGCTGAGTTCCTCCAGCATTTTGTGTGTGTTACTCTGACCATAGACACTGTCTGACCTGTTGAGATCCACCAGCATTTTGTGTGTTACTCTGTCCATAGACACTGTCTGACCTGCTGAGTTATTCCAGCATTGTGTGTGTGTTACTCTGTCCATAGACACTGTCTGACCTGCTGAGTTCCTCCAGCATTTTGTGTGTGTTACTCTGACCATAGACACTGTCTGACCTGTTGAGATCCACCAGCATTTTGTGTGTTACTCTGTCCGTAGACACTGTCTGACCTGCTGAGTTATTCCAGCATTGTGTGTGTGTTACTCTGTCCATAGACACTGTCTGACCTGCTGAGTTCCTCCAGCATTTTGTGTGTGTTACTCCGTCCATAGACACTGTCTGACCTGCTGAGTTCCTCCAGCATTTTGTGTGTGTTACTCTGTCCGTAGACACTGTCTAACCTGCTGAGTTATTCCAGCATTTTGTGTGTGTTACTCTGTCCATAGACACTGTCTGACCTGCTGAGTGCCTCCAGCATTCTGTGTGTGTGTTACTCCGTCCATAGACACTGTCTGACCTGCTGAGTTCCTCCAGTGTTTTGTGTGTGTTACTCTGACCATAGACACTGTCTGACCTGCTGAGTTCCTCCAGCATTTTGTGTGTGTTACTCTGACCATAGACACTGTCTGACCTGTTGAGATCCACCAGCATTTTGAGTGTTACTCCGTCCGTAGACACTGTCTGACCTGCTGAGTTCCTCCAGCATTTTGTCTGTGTTACTCTGACCAGAGACACTGACTGACCTGCTGAGTTCCTCCAGCATTTTGAGAGTGTTACTCTGTCCATAGACTCTGTCTGACCTGCAGAGTTCCTCCAGCATTTTGTGTGTGTTACTCTGTCCATAGACACTGTCTGACCTGCTGAGTTCCTCCAGCATTTTGTGTGTGTTACTCTGACCAAAGACACTGTCTGAGCTGCTGAGTTCATCCAGCATTTTGTGTGTGTTACTCTATCCTTAGACACTGTCTGACCTGCTGAGATCCACCAGCATTTTGTGTGTGTTACTCTGACCATAGACACTGTCTGAGCTGCAGAGTTCGTCCAGCATTTTGTGTGTTTTACTCTGTCCATAGACACTGTGTGACCTGCTGAGTTCCTCCAGCATTTTGTGTGTGTTACTCTGACCATAGACACTGTCTGACCTGTTGAGATCCACCAGCATTTTGTGTGTTACTCTGTCCGTAGACACTGTCTGACCTGCTGAGTTATTCCAGCATTGTGTGTGTGTTACTCTGTCCATAGACACTGTCTGACCTGCTGAGTTCCTCCAGCATTTTGTGTGTGTTACTCCGTCCATAGACACTGTCTGACCTGCTGAGTTCCTCCAGCATTTTGTGTGTGTTACTCTGTCCGTAGACACTGTCTAACCTGCTGAGTTATTCCAGCATTTTGTGTGTGTTACTCTGTCCGTAGACACTGTCTGACCTGCTGAGTTATTCCAGCATTTTGTGTGTGTTACTCTGTCCATAGACACTGTCTGACCTGCTGAGTGCCTCCAGCATTCTGTGTGTGTGTTACTCCGTCCATAGACACTGTCTGACCTGCTGAGTTCCTCCAGTGTTTTGTGTGTTTTGCTCTGACCATAGACACTGTCTGACCTGCTGAGTTCCTCCAGCATTTTGTGTGTGTTACTCTGACCATAGACACTGTCTGACCTGTTGAGATCCACCAGCATTTTGAGTGTTACTCCGTCCGTAGACACTGTCTGACCTGCTGAGTTCCTCCAGCATTTTGTCTGTGTTACTCTGACCATAGACACTGTCTGACCTGCTGAGTTCCTCCAGCATTTTGTGTGTGTTACTCTGACCATAGACACTGTCTGACCTGTTGAGATCCACCAGCATTTTGAGTGTTACTCCGTCCGTAGACACTGTCTGACCTGCTGAGTACCTCCAGCATTTTGTCTGTGTTACTCTGACCAGAGACACTGACTGACCTGCTGAGTTCCTCCAGCATTTTGAGAGTGTTACTCTGTCCATAGACTCTGTCTGACCTGCAGAGTTCCTCCAGCATTTTGTGTGTGTTACTCTGTCCATAGACACTGTCTGACCTGCTGAGTTCCTCCAGCATTTTGTGTGTGTTACTCTGACCAAAGACACTGTCTGAGCTGCTGAGTTCATCCAGCATTTTGTGTGTGTTACTCTATCCTTAGACACTGTCTGACCTGCTGAGATCCACCAGCATTTTGTGTGTGTTACTCTGACCATAGACACTGTCTGAGCTGCAGAGTTCGTCCAGCATTTTGTGTGTTTTACTCTGTCCATAGACACTGTGTGACCTGCTGAGTTCCTCCAGCATTTTCTGTGTGTTACTCTGACCATAGACACTGTCTGACCTGTTGAGATCCACCAGCATTTTGTGTGTTACTCTGTCCGTAGACACTGTCTGACCTGCTGAGTTATTCCAGCATTGTGTGTGTGTTACTCTGTCCATAGACACTGTCTGACCTGCTGAGTTCCTCCAGCATTTTGTGTGTGTTACTCCGTCCATAGACACTGTCTGAGCTGCAGAGTTCGTCCAGCATTTTGTGTGTTTTACTCTGTCCATAGACACTGTCTGACCTGCTGAGTTCCTCCAGCATTTTGTGTGTGTTACTCTGACCATAGACACTGTCTGACCTGTTGAGATCCACCAGTATTTTGTGTGTTACTCCGTCCGTAGACACTGTCTGACCTGCTGAGTTCCTCCAGCATTTTGTGTGTGTTACTCTGACCATAGACACTGTCTGACCTGTTGAGATCCACCAGCATTTTGTGTGTTACTCTGTCCGTAGACACTGTCTGACCTGCTGAGTTATTCCAGCATTGTGTGTGTGTTACTCTGTCCATAGACACTGTCTGACCTGCTGAGTTCCTCCAGCATTTTGTGTGTGTTACTCTGACCAAAGACACTGTCTGAGCTGCTGAGTTCATCCAGCATTTTGTGTGTGTTACTCTATCCTTAGACACTGTCTGACCTGCTGAGATCCACCAGCATTTTGTGTGTGTTACTCTGACCATAGACACTGTCTGAGCTGCAGAGTTCGTCCAGCATTTTGTGTGTTTTACTCTGTCCATAGACACTGTGTGACCTGCTGAGTTCCTCCAGCATTTTGTGTGTGTTACTCTGACCATAGACACTGTCTGACCTGTTGAGATCCACCAGCATTTTGTGTGTTACTCTGTCCGTAGACACTGTCTGACCTGCTGAGTTATTCCAGCATTGTGTGTGTGTTACTCTGTCCATAGACACTGTCTGACCTGCTGAGTTCCTCCAGCATTTTGTGTGTGTTACTCCGTCCATAGACACTGTCTGACCTGCTGAGTTCCTCCAGCATTTTGTGTGTGTTACTCTGTCCGTAGACACTGTCTAACCTGCTGAGTTATTCCAGCATTTTGTGTGTGTTACTCTGTCCGTAGACACTGTCTGACCTGCTGAGTTATTCCAGCATTTTGTGAGTGTTACTCTGTCCATAGACACTGTCTGACCTGCTGAGTGCCTCCAGCATTCTGTGTGTGTGTTACTCCGTCCATAGACACTGTCTGACCTGCTGAGTTCCTCCAGTGTTTTGTGTGTGTTACTCTGACCATAGACACTGTCTGACCTGCTGAGTTCCTCCAGCATTTTGTGTGTGTTACTCTGACCATAGACACTGTCTGACCTGTTGAGATCCACCAGCATTTTGAGTGTTACTCCGTCCGTAGACACTGTCTGACCTGCTGAGTTCCTCCAGCATTTTGTCTGTGTTACTCTGACCAGAGACACTGACTGACCTGCTGAGTTCCTCCAGCATTTTGAGAGTGTTACTCTGTCCATAGACTCTGTCTGACCTGCAGAGTTCCTCCAGCATTTTGTGTGTGTTACTCTGTCCATAGACACTGTCTGACCTGCTGAGTTCCTCCAGCATTTTGTGTGTGTTACTCTGACCAAAGACACTGTCTGAGCTGCTGAGTTCATCCAGCATTTTGTGTGTGTTACTCTATCTTTAGACACTGTCTGACCTGCTGAGATCCACCAGCATTTTGTGTGTGTTACTCTGACCATAGACACTGTCTGAGCTGCAGAGTTCGTCCAGCATTTTGTGTGTTTTACTCTGTCCATAGACACTGTCTGATCTGCTGAGTTCCTCCAGCATTTTGTGTGTGTTACTCTGACCATAGACACTGTCTGACCTGTTGAGATCCACCAGTATTTTGTGTGTTACTCCGTCCGTAGACACTGTCTGACCTGCTGAGTTCCTCCAGCATTTTGTGTGTGTTACTCTGACTATAGACACTGTCTGACCTGTTGAGATCCACCAGCATTTTGTGTGTTACTCTGTCCGTAGACACTGTCTGACCTGCTGAGTTATTCCAGCATTGTGTGTGTGTTACTCTGTCCATAGACACTGTCTGACCTGCTGAGTTCCTCCAGCATTTTGTGTGTGTTACTCTGACCAAAGACACTGTCTGAGCTGCTGAGTTCATCCAGCATTTTGTGTGTGTTACTCTATCCTTAGACACTGTCTGACCTGCTGAGATCCACCAGCATTTTGTGTGTGTTACTCTGACCATAGACACTGTCTGAGCTGCAGAGTTCGTCCAGCATTTTGTGTGTTTTACTCTGTCCATAGACACTGTGTGACCTGCTGAGTTCCTCCAGCATTTTGTGTGTGTTACTCTGACCATAGACACTGTCTGACCTGTTGAGATCCACCAGCATTTTGTGTGTTACTCTGTCCGTAGACACTGTCTGACCTGCTGAGTTATTCCAGCATTGTGTGTGTGTTACTCTGTCCATAGACACTGTCTGACCTGCTGAGTTCCTCCAGCATATTGTGTGTGTTACTCCGTCCATAGACACTGTCTGACCTGCTGAGTTCCTCCAGCATTTTGTGTGTGTTACTCTGTCCGTAGACACTGTCTAACCTGCTGAGTTATTCCAGCATTTTGTGTGTGTTACTCTATCCTTAGACACTGTCTGACCTGCTGAGTTCCTCCAGCATTTTGTGTGTGTTACTCTGTCCATAGACACTGTCTGACCTGTTGAGATCCACCAGCATTTTGTGTGTTACTCTGTCCATAGACACTGTCTGACCTGCTGAGTTATTCCAGCATTGTGTGTGTGTTACTCTGTCCATAGACACTGTCTGACCTGCTGAGTTCCTCCAGCATTTTGTGTGTGTTACTCTGACCATAGACACTGTCTGACCTGTTGAGATCCACCAGCATTTTGTGTGTTACTCTGTCCGTAGACACTGTCTGACCTGCTGAGTTATTCCAGCATTGTGTGTGTGTTACTCTGTCCATAGACACTGTCTGACCTGCTGAGTTCCTCCAGCATTTTGTGTGTGTTACTCCGTCCATAGACACTGTCTGACCTGCTGAGTTCCTCCAGCATTTTGTGTGTGTTACTCTGTCCGTAGACACTGTCTAACCTGCTGAGTTATTCCAGCATTTTGTGTGTGTTACTCTGTCCGTAGACACTGTCTGACCTGCTGAGTTATTCCAGCATTTTGTGTGTGTTACTCTGTCCATAGACACTGTCTGACCTGCTGAGTGCCTCCAGCATTCTGTGTGTGTGTTACTCCGTCCATAGACACTGTCTGACCTGCTGAGTTCCTCCAGTGTTTTGTGTGTGTTACTCTGACCATAGACACTGTCTGACCTGCTGAGTTCCTCCAGCATTTTGTGTGTGTTACTCTGACCATAGACACTGTCTGACCTGTTGAGATCCACCAGCATTTTGAGTGTTACTCCGTCCGTAGACACTGTCTGACCTGCTGAGTTCCTCCAGCATTTTGTCTGTGTTACTCTGACCAGAGACACTGACTGACCTGCTGAGTTCCTCCAGCATTTTGAGAGTGTTACTCTGTCCATAGACTCTGTCTGACCTGCAGAGTTCCTCCAGCATTTTGTGTGTGTTACTCTGTCCATAGACACTGTCTGACCTGCTGAGTTCCTCCAGCATTTTGTGTGTGTTACTCTGACCAAAGACACTGTCTGAGCTGCTGAGTTCATCCAGCATTTTGTGTGTGTTACTCTATCCTTAGACACTGTCTGACCTGCTGAGATCCACCAGCATTTTGTGTGTGTTACTCTGACCATAGACACTGTCTGAGCTGCAGAGTTCGTCCAGCATTTTGTGTGTTTTACTCTGTCCATAGACACTGTGTGACCTGCTGAGTTCCTCCAGCATTTTGTGTGTGTTACTCTGACCATAGACACTGTCTGACCTGTTGAGATCCACCAGCATTTTGTGTGTTACTCTGTCCGTAGACACTGTCTGACCTGCTGAGTTATTCCAGCATTGTGTGTGTGTTACTCTGTCCATAGACACTGTCTGACCTGCTGAGTTCCTCCAGCATTTTGTGTGTGTTACTCCGTCCATAGACACTGTCTGACCTGCTGAGTTCCTCCAGCATTTTGTGTGTGTTACTCTGTCCGTAGACACTGTCTAACCTGCTGAGTTATTCCAGCATTTTGTGTGTGTTACTCTGTCCGTAGACACTGTCTGACCTGCTGAGTTATTCCAGCATTTTGTGTGTGTTACTCTGTCCATAGACACTGTCTGACCTGCTGAGTGCCTCCAGCATTCTGTGTGTGTGTTACTCCGTCCATAGACACTGTCTGACCTGCTGAGTTCCTCCAGTGTTTTGTGTGTGTTACTCTGACCATAGACACTGTCTGACCTGCTGAGTTCCTCCAGCATTTTGTGTGTGTTACTCTGACCATAGACACTGTCTGACCTGTTGAGATCCACCAGCATTTTGAGTGTTACTCCGTCCGTAGACACTGTCTGACCTGCTGAGTTCCTCCAGCATTTTGTCTGTGTTACTCTGACCAGAGACACTGACTGACCTGCTGAGTTCCTCCAGCATTTTGAGAGTGTTACTCTGTCCATAGACTCTGTCTGACCTGCAGAGTTCCTCCAGCATTTTGTGTGTGTTACTCTGTCCATAGACACTGTCTGACCTGCTGAGTTCCTCCAGCATTTTGTGTGTGTTACTCTGACCAAAGACACTGTCTGAGCTGCTGAGTTCATCCAGCATTTTGTGTGTGTTACTCTATCCTTAGACACTGTCTGACCTGCTGAGATCCACCAGCATTTTGTGTGTGTTACTCTGACCATAGACACTGTCTAACCTGCTGAGTTATTCCAGCATTTTGTGTGTGTTACTCTGTCCGTAGACACTGTCTGACCTGCTGAGTTATTCCAGCATTTTGTGTGTGTTACTCTGTCCATAGACACTGTCTGACCTGCTGAGATCCTCCAGCATTCTGTGTGTGATACTCCGTCCATAGACACTGTCTGACCTGCTGAGTTCCTCCAGCATTTTGTGTTTGTTACTCCGTCCATAGACACTGTCTGACCTGCTGAGTTATTCCAGCATTTTGTGTGTGTTACTCTGTCCATAGACACTGTCTGACCTGCTGAGTTCCTCCAGCATTTTGTGTTTGTTACTCCGTCCATAGACACTGTCTGACCTGCTGAGTTATTCCAGCATTTTGTGTGTGTTACTCTGTCCATAGACACTGTCTGACCTGCTGAGTTCCTCCAGCATTTTGTGTGTGTTACTCTGTCCATAGACACTGTCTGACCTGCTGAGTTCCTCCAGCATTTTGTGTGTGTTACTCTGTCCGTAAACACTGTCTGACCTGCTGAGTTCCTACAGCATTTTGTGTGTGTTACTCCGTCCATAGACACTGTCTGACCTGCTGAGTTCCTCCAGCATTTTGTGTGTGGTGCTCTGTTCATAGACTCTGTCTGACCTGCTGAGTTCCTCCATCATTTTGAGTGTTACTCTGACCATTGACACTGTCTGACCTGTTGAGTTTCTCCAGCATTTTGTGTGTGTTACTCTGACCATAGACAATGTCTGACCTGCTGAGTTCCTCCAGCATTTTGTGTGTGTTACTCTGACCATAGACACTGTCTGAGCTGCTGAGTTCCTCCAGCATTTTGTGTGTGTTACTCTGTCCATAGACACTGTCTGACCTGCTGAGTTCCTCCAGCATTTTGAGTGTTACTCTGACCATTGACACTGTCTGACCTGTTGAGTTTCTCCAGCATTTTGTGTGTGTTACTCTGACCATAGACAATGTCTGACCTGCTGAGTTCCTCCAGCATTTTGTGTGTGTTACTCTGACCATAGACACTGTCTGAGCTGCTGAGTTCCTCCAGCATTTTGTGTGTGTTACTCTGTCCATAGACACTGTCTGACCTGCTGAGTTCCTCCAGCATTTTCTGTGTGTTACTCTGACCATAGACACTGTCTGACCTGCTGAGTTCTTCCAGCATTTTGTGTGTGTTACTCTGTCCATATACACTGTCTGACCTGCTGAGTTCCTCCAGTATTTTGTGTGTGTCACTCTGACCATAGACACTGTCTGACCTGCTGAGTTCCTCCTATAGTTTGTGTGTGTTACTCTGACCATAGACACTGTCAGACCTGCTGAGTTATTTTAGCATTTTGTGTGTGTTACTCTGACCATAGACACTGTCTGACCTCATGAGTTCCTCCAGCATTTTGTGTGTGTTACTCTGACCATAGACACTGTCTGACCTGTTGAGATCCAGCAGCATTTTGTGTGTTACTCTGTCCGTAGACACTGTCTGACCTGCTGAGTTATTCCAGCATTGTGTGTGTGTTACTCTGACCATAGACACTGTAGACCTGCTGAGTTCATCCAGCATTTTGTATGTGTTACTCTGACCATAGACACTGTCTGACCTGTTGAGATCCACCAGCATTTTGTGTGTTACTCTGTCCGTAGACACTGTCTGACCTGCTGAGTTATTCCAGCATTGTTTGTGTGTTACTCTGACCATAGACACTGTCTGACCTGCTGAGTTCCTCCAGCATTTTGTGTGTGTTACTCTGACCATAGACACTGTCTCGACCCGACCTGTTGAGATCCACCAAGCATTTTGTCTGTAACTCTGTCCGTAGACACTGTCTGACCTGCTGAGATATTCCAGAATTGTGTGTGTGTTACTCTGACCATAGACACTGTCTGACCTGCTGAGTTCATCCAGCATTGTGTGTGTGTTACTCTGACCATAGACACTGTCTGACCTGCTGAGTTCCTCCAGCATTTTGTTTGTGTTACTCTGACCATAGACACTGTCTGACCTGTTGAGATCCACCAGCATTTTTGAGTGTTACTCCGTCCGCAGACACTGTCTGAACTGCTGAGTTATTCCAGCATTTTGTGTGTGTTACTCTGTCCATAGACACTGTCTGACCTGCTGAGTTCCTCCAGCATTTTGTGTGTGTTACTCCCGTCCATAGACACTGTCCTGACCTGCTGAGTTCCTCCAGCATTTTGTGTGTGTTACTCTTTCCATAGACACTGTCTAACCTGCTGAGTTATTCCTGCATTTTGTGTGTGTTCCTCTGTCCGTAGACACTGTCTGACCTGCTGAGTTATTCCAGCATTTTGTGTGTGTTACTCTGTCCATAGACACTGTCTGATCTGCTGAGTGCCAGCAGCATTTCTGTGTGTGTTACTCCGTCCCATAGACACTGTCTGACTTGCTGAGTTCCTCCAGCATTTTGTGTGTGTTACTCCGTCCATAGACACTGTCTGACCTGCTGAGTTCCTCCAGCATTTTGTGTGTGTTACTCCGTCCATAGACACTGTCTGACCTGCTGAGTTCCTCCTATAGTTTGTGTGTGTTACTCTGACCATAGACACTGTCTGACCTGCTGAGATCCTCCAGCATTTTGTGTGGTGTTACTCTGACCATAGACACTGTCTGACCTGTTGAGATCCAGCAGCATTTTGTGTGTTACTCTGTCCGTAGACACTGTCTGACCTGCTGAGTTATTCCAGCATTGTGTGTGTGTTACCTCTGACCATAGACACTGTAGACCTGCTGAGTTCATCCAGCATTTTGTATGTGTTACTGTGACCATATGACACTGTCCTGACCTGTTGAGATCCACCAGCATTTTGTGTGTTACTCTGTCCGTAGACACTGTCTGACCTGCTGAGTTATTCCAGCATTGTTTGGTGTGTTACTCTGACCATAGACACTGTCTGACCTGCTGAGTTCCTCCAGCATTTTGTGTGTGTTACTCTGACCATAGACACTGTCTCTGACCTGTTGAGATCCACCAGCATTTTGTCTGTTACTCTGTCCGTAGACACTGTCTGACCTGCTGAGATATTCCAGAATTGTGTGTGTGTTACTCTGACCATAGACACTGTCTGACCTGCTGAGTTCATCCAGCATTGTGTGTGTGTTACTCTGACCATAGACACTGTCTGACCTGCTGAGTTCCTCCAGCATTTTGTTTGTGTTACTCTGACCATAGACACTGTCTGACCTGTTGAGATCCACCAGCATTTTGAGTGTTACTCTGACCATAGACACTGTCTGAGCTGCAGAGTTCGTCCAGCATTTTGTGTGTTTTACTCTGTCCATAGACACTGTGTGACCTGCTGAGTTCCTCCAGCATTTTGTGTGTGTTACTCTGACCATAGACACTGTCTGACCTGTTGAGATCCACCAGCATTTTGTGTGTTACTCTGTCCGTAGACACTGTCTGACCTGCTGAGTTATTCCAGCATTGTGTGTGTGTTACTCTGTCCATAGACACTGTCTGACCTGCTGAGTTCCTCCAGCATATTGTGTGTGTTACTCCGTCCATAGACACTGTCTGACCTGCTGAGTTCCTCCAGCATTTTGTGTGTGTTACTCTGTCCGTAGACACTGTCTAACCTGCTGAGTTATTCCAGCATTTTGTGTGTGTTTCTCTGTCCGTAGACACTGTCTGACCTGCTGAGTTATTCCAGCATTTTGTGTGTGTTACTCTGTCCATAGACACTGTCTGACCTGCTGAGTGCCTCCAGCATTCTGTGTGTGTGTTACTCCGTCCATAGACACTGTCTGACCTGCTGAGTTCCTCCAGTGTTTTGTGTGTGTTACTCTGACCATAGACACTGTCTGACCTGCTGAGTTCCTCCAGCATTTTGTGTGTGTTACTCTGACCATAGACACTGTCTGACCTGTTGAGATCCACCAGCATTTTGAGTGTTACTCCGTCCGTAGACACTGTCTGACCTGCTGAGTTCCTCCAGCATTTTGAGAGTGTTACTCTGTCCATAGACTCTGTCTGACCTGCAGAGTTCCTCCAGCATTTTGTGTGTGTTACTCTGTCCATAGACACTGTCTGACCTGCTGAGTTCCTCCAGCATTTTGTGTGTGTTACTCTGACCAAAGACACTGTCTGAGCTGCTGAGTTCATCCAGCATTTTGTGTGTGTTACTCTATCCTTAGACACTGTCTGACCTGCTGAGATCCACCAGCATTTTGTGTGTGTTACTCTGACCATAGACACTGTCTGAGCTGCAGAGTTCGTCCAGCATTTTGTGTGTTTTACTCTGTCCATAGACCACTGTCTGACCTGCTGAGTTCCTCCAGCATTTTGTGTGTGTTACTCTGACCATAGACACTTTCTGACCTGTTGAGATCCACCAGTATTTTGTGTGTTACTCCGTCCGTAGACACTGTCTGACCTGCTGAGTTCCTCCAGCATTTTGTGTGTGTTACTCTGTCCATAGACACTGTCTGACCTGTTGAGATCCACCAGCATTTTGTGTGTTACTCTGTCCATAGACCACTGTCTGACCTGCTGAGTTTATTCCAGATTGTGTGTGTGTTACTCTGTCCATAGACACTGTCTGACCTGCTGAGTTCCTCCAGCATTTTTGTGTGTGTTACTCTGACCATAGACACTGTCTGACCTGTTGAGATCCACCAGCATTTTGTGTGTTACTCTGTCCGTAGACACTGTCTGACCTGCTGAGTTATTCCAGCATTGTGTGTGTGTTACTCTGTCCCATAGACACTGTCTGACCTGCTGAGTTCCTCCAGCATTTTGTGTGTGTTACTCCGTCCATAGACACTGTCTGACCTGCTGAGTTCCTCCAGCATTTTGTGTGTGTTTACTCTGTCCGTAGACACTGTCTAACCTGCTGAGTTATTCCAGCATTTTTGTGTGTGTTACTCTGTCCGTAGACACTGTCTGACCTGCTGAGTTATTCCAGCATTTTGTGTGTGTTACTCTGTCCATAGACACTGTCTGACCTGCTGAGTGCCTCCAGCATTCTGTGTGTGTGTTACTCCGTCCATAGACACTGTCTGACCTGCTGAGTTCCTCCAGTGTTTTGTGTGTGTTACTCTGACCATAGACACTGTCTGACCTGCTGAGTTCCTCCAGCATTTGTGTGTGTTACTCTGACCATAGACACTGTCTGACCTGTTGAGATCCACCAGCATTTTGAGTGTTACTCCGTCCGTAGACACTGTCTGACCTGCTGAGTTCCTCCAGCATTTTGTCTGTGTTACTCTGACCAGAGACACTGACTGACCTGCTGAGTTCCTCCAGCATTTTGAGAGTGTTACTCTGTCCATAGACTCTGTCTGACCTGCAGAGTTCCTCCAGCCATTTGTGTGTGTGTTACTCTGTCCATAGACACTGTCTGACCTGCTGAGTTCCTCCAGCATTTTGTGTGTGTTACTCTGACCCAAAGACACTGTCTGAGCTGCTGAGTTCATCCAGCATTTTGTGTGTGTTACTCTATCCTTAGACACTGTCTGACCTGCTGAGATCCACCAGCATTTTGTGTGTGTTACTCTGACCATAGACACTGTCTGAGCTGCAGAGTTCGTCCAGCATTTTGTGTGTTTACTCTGTCCATAGACACAGTGTGACCTGCTGAGTTCCTCCCAGCATTTTGTGTGTGTTACTCTGACCATAGACACTGTCTGACCTGTTGAGATCCACCAGCATTTTGTGTGTTACTCTGTCCGTAGACACTGTCTGACCTGCTGAGTTATTCCAGCATTGTGTGTGTGTTACCTCTGTCCATAGACACTGTCTGACCTGCTGAGTTCCTCCAGCATTTTGTGTGTGTTACTCCGTCCATAGACACTGTCTGACCTGCTGAGTTCCTCCAGCATTTTGTATGTGTTACTCTGTCCGTAGACACTGTCCTAACCCTGCTGAGTTATTCCAGCATTTTTGTGTGTGTTACTCTGTCCGTAGACACTGTCTGACCTGCTGAGTTATTCCAGCATTTTGTGTGGTGTTTACTCTGTCCATAGACACTGTCTGACCTGCTGAGTGCCTCCAGCATTCTGTGTGTGTGTTACTCCGTCCATAGACACTGTCTGACCTGCTGAGTTCCTCCAGTGTTTTGTGGTGTGTTACTCTGACCATAGACACTGTCTGACCTGCTGAGTTCCTCCAGGCATTTTTGTGTGTGTTTACTCTGACCATAGACACTGTCTGACCTGTTGAGATCCACCAGCATTTTGAGTGTTTACTCCGTCCGTAGACACTGTCTGACCTGCTGAGTTCCCTCCAGCATTTTGTCTGTGTTACTCTGACCAGAGACACTGACTGACCTGCTGGAGTTCCTCCAGCATTTTGAGAGTGTTACTCTGTCCATAGACTCTGTCTGACCTGCAGAGTTCCTCCAGCATTTTGTGTGTGTTACTCTGTCCATAGACACTGTCTGACCTGCTGAGTTCCTCCAGCATTTTGTGTGTGTTACTCTGACCAAAGACACTGTCTGAGCTGCTGAGTTCATCCAGCATTTTGTGTGTGTTTACTCTATCCTTAGACACTGTCTGACCTGCTGAGATCCACCAGCATTTTGGTGTGTGTGTTACTCTGACCATAGACACTGTCTAACCTGCTGAGTTATTCCAGCATTTTGTGTGTGTTACTCTGTCCGTAGACACTGTCTGACCTGCTGAGTTATTCCAGCATTTTGTGTGTGTTACTCTGTCCATAGACACTGTCTGACCTGCTGAGTGCCTCCAGCATTCTGTGTGCGTGTGTTACTCCGTCCATAGACACTGTCTGACCTGCTGAGTTCCTCCAGCTTTTTGTGTGTGTTACTCTGTCCATAGACACTGTCTGACCTGCTGAGTTCCACCAGCATTTTGTGTGTGTTACTCTGACCATAGACACTGTCTGAGCTGCTGAGTTCCTCCAGCATTTTGTGTGTTACTCTGTCCATAGGACACTGTCTGACCTGCTGAGTTCCTCCAGCATTTTCTGTGTGTTACTCTGACCATAGACACTGTCTGACCTGCTGAGTTCTTCCAGCATTTTGTGTGTGTTACTCTGTCCATATACACTGTCTGACCTGCTGAGTTTCCTCCAGTATTTTGTGTGTGTCACTCTGACCATAGACACTGTCTGACCTGCTGAGTTCCTCCTATAGTTTGTGTGTGTTACTCTGACCATAGACACTGTCAGACCTGCTGAGTTATTTTAGCATTTTCGTGTGGTGTTACTCCTGACCATAGACCACTGTCTGACCTCATGAGTTCCTCCAGCATTTGGGTGTGTGGTTACTCTGACCATAGGACACTGTCTGACCTGTTGAGATCCAGCAGCATTTTGTGTGTTACTCTGTCCGTAGACACTGTCCTGACCTGCTGAGTTATTCCAGCATTGTGTGTGTGTTACTCTGACCATAGACACTGTAGACCTGCTGAGTTCATCCAGCATTTTGTATGTGTTACTCTGACCATAGACACTGTCTGACCTGTTGAGATCCACCAGCATTTTGTGTGTTACTCTGTCCGTAGACACTGTCTGACCTGCTGAGTTATTCCAGCATTGTTTGTGTGTTACTCTGACCATAGACACTGTCTGACCTGCTGAGTTCCTCCAGCATTTTGTGTGTGTTACTCTGACCATAGACACTGTCTGACCTGTTGAGATCCACCAGCATTTTGTCTGTTACTCTGTCCGTAGACACTGTCTGACTGCTGAGATATTCCCAGAATTGTGTGTGTGTTACTCTGACCATAGACACTGTCTGACCTGCTGAGTTCATCCAGCATTGTGTGTGTGTTACTCTGACCATAGGACACTGTCTGACCTGCTGAGTTCCTCCAGCATTTTGTTTGTGTTACTCTGACCATAGACACTGTCTGACCCTGTTGAGATCCACCAGCATTTTGAGTGTTACTCCGTCCGCAGACACTGTCTGAACTGCTGAGTTATTCCAGCATTTTGGTGTGTGTTACTCTGTCCATAGACACTGTCTGACCTGCTGAGTTCCTCCAGCATTTTGTGTGTGTTACTCCGTCCATAGACACTGTCTGACCTGCTGAGTTCCTCCAGCATTTTGTGTGTGTGTTACTCTTTCCATAGACACTGTCTAACCTGCTGAGTTATTCCTGCATTTTGTGTGTGTTACTCTGTCCGTAGACACCGTCTGACCTGCTGAGTTATTCCAGCATTTTGTGTCGTGTTACTCTGTCCATAGACACTGTCTGATCTGCTGAGTGCCAGCAGCATTCTGTGTGTGTTACTCCGTCCATAGACACTGTCTGACTTGCTGAGTTCCTCCAGCATTTTGTGTGTGTTACTCCGTCCATAGACACTGTCTGACCTGCTGAGTTCCTCCAGCATTTTGTGTGTGTTACTCCGTCCATAGACACTGTCCTGACCTGCTGAGTTCCTCCTATAGTTTGTGTGTGTTTACTCTGACCATAGACACTGTCTGACCAGCTGAGATCCTCCAGCATTTTGTGTGTGTTACTCTGACCATAGACACTGTCCTGACCTGTTGAGATCCAGCAGCATTTTGTGTGTTACTCTGTCCGTTGACACTGTCTGACCTGCTGAGTTATTCCAGCATTGTGTGTGTGTTACTCTGACCATAGACACTGTAGACCTGCTGAGTTCATCCAGCATTTTGTATGTGTTACTCTGACCATAGACACTGTCTGACCTGTAGAGATCACAC
>NW_026779629.1:0-85656 GCF_030144855.1 Hypanus sabinus
TTCCTATCACCATCCGTCTCCACTGCCTTTCCAATAAGTGTTCTGGCACTTTGGGCCCATCCCTCTGGAGCTAGTTGACACCCATGTGTGAAAACTGTACAATCTCACTGGCTCTGGCCCGGCGAGCACTCTGCTCGGGTTTCAATACTGAGATCACTACCCTGGAGATACTTTAACACTTATCCCTCTACTCCCTCGTCACTCCTCCTAGCCATGCCATTGGTAGCCAAGTGGGACACGATCTGTCTTGCTTTCCATTGGGCCTTGGACAATCTGGACATTTGCAATACCCACACCGTGCTGCTGTTTATTGACAACAGCTCAGAGTTCAGAACATCACATCCTCAGTTGTTATCAACAATCTCCGCATCCGGGGCAGTGCATCTCCCTCCCTCTGCAACAGAATGTTTGACTTCCCCATTCGGAAACCACAGTCAGTGTAGCTCGGTCACAACATTTCCGATCAACAAACAGCACAATAGAGGCCCATCGGCCCCCAAAGCATTGTCGAAAATGCTCTTATCTTGGAAATCACCAATGGTAACCCATAACACTATATTTTCGAGGCTCCATGCCCCTGTCCAGGAGTCTCTTATGAGACCCTATCGTATCCGCCACAGCCACTAGCGCCGGCAGCCAATTCAACGCACTCTGCACTAAAAAAAAACCCTGGCATCTCCTCTGTAACTGCTTCCAAGCAGATTAAAAAAGCGCCCCCTCGTTCTAGCTATAGTTTCTTTTGTCCTGCACCGTGCGTGTAACTACCTCTCTATACGTTCAATCTATCACCTGGAAAGCCTCTCGAATTATTTAAAAAATTCCTGGATGTTAGCATCTGTGCACAGTCAACACGTTGACCCCGTTGACCTTGTCTCTCTCCACAAGCGGTCTGCAATGGCTGGACTCTCCTGCTTCCAAGTGGCCTCAGTCAGTCTGGAGAATTGGAATATCTCCATCAGGCTGCGGTTTTGTTGACAACAGCTCAGCGTTCAGAACAATCATTTCCTCAGTTATAATCAACAATCTCCAAACCCTGGGTCAGTGTATCTCCCTGTGCAACCGAATGTTTAACTAACTCATGAGGAAACCGCAGTCAATGCAGATCGGCCATAACATTTCCCATCCACAGGTAGGGTTCAAGTAGCAGAGGGGCTACAAAAGGGCTGAGACCGATTGCGGAAACGGGCAAAGCCATGGCTGATGGAATAGAGTGCCGGGAAGTTTTTGGTCCTGCAATTCGGTAAAATAAATAAAAATGCAGAATATTTTCGAAATGGAGAGAAAATTCAACAATCTACGGCCGAAAATGATTTGGGAGTCCTTGTGCAGGATTTCCTTAAGGTTAATTTATTGTTGGAGTCCGTGGTGACGAAGGCAAACACAACGGATTCATTGCTTTCCAGAGGACTAACATATGAAGACGATCAATTAATTTTAAGGTGTTTTTCGGAGGCCTGATCCGGGGTATTATGGCCCTAATTGTGGACCTTATATAGGGAAGGATGGGTGGACGTTCTGAAGGGTGAAATTGAGTTTCGCGAAAATGATTCCGGGGTTGAGGAGAGTTTGATGAATCTGGGCCTGTACTCACTGGAATTCAGAAGAAAGAGAGGTGACGTCATTGACACCCGTCAAAAGTTGAAAGTCCTCGATCGAGTGAATGGAGAGAGAGATGGTGGGGGAGACTAAGGCCTGCGTGGGCAGCCTCAGCATGCAGGGATGAGAATTTAGAACGTATGTTCGGAGGGATTTCCTCTGCCAAAGAGGGGTGGTTTAAGGAATTCCTTGTCGTAGGCGGCGGTGTAAACCAAGTCATTGTGTATGTACAACACATCAGTAGATCGAGGTAAAAGTTTCTGCTGAAGGAATTAACCAGCTACGGGCTTAAAAAAAAAGCTAAAGCAAAAAGGAGGTAATCTCCTGATTACAGCCTCAGACATGTGAAATTGGCTTAATGTAAAGAAGATTAGACAGTCAAATGCGTGTGTCAAGGATTGGTGTTGGAGAAGTGGGTTCGAATTCATGAGAAATTGGCACCAGTACTTGGGAAGGAGGGAGCTGTTCCAATGGGACGGATACACCTGAACCGTGATGGGACCGGGATCCCAGAGAGCCACATGACGCGGGGTTGTGTGCAACAGATTGGCGGAGTATGGATAAAGTAAAAGAGAAAAATGTGGATGAAGTTAAAGTAAAATCAAAAGATAAAAAAAGAGAAAAGTAAGTGTGGAGTGAAGTGAAGCGAAGAAACTTCAAGTGTAAAGTGAGAAAGATGACATGATTTTAAAAGCACAATGAGTGTAAAATCACTTTATCTGAAAGTCCGTAGTTTTCCAAATAAGGTCAGTGAAATCGTGGCACAAATCAGTACAAAGGGGACTGATTTAGTGGTCATTATAGAGACGTGGCTGCAAAGTAAAGAGGATTGGAAATTCAATATCCAAGAATATCAGGGAATACGAAAGGATTAGCAGGAATTTCAGGAGGTGGTGTAGCGCTCTTGATTGAGGCGGATGTTAGGGCGATATTTGGAGACGACATAGGATCTTTGGAGCAGAATGTGGAATCAATCTGGGTGGAGATAGCACATTCACTCAAACACGAAGAAGGTGCCAAGTTCCCGACCGAAGAGCGGCAGGCATTCAGGTCTCGGCGCGTCCATTCCCCGGAGTGTGGTTAGCTGTCACTTTCCCTTTAGGGCTCTGACTACCAATTATTGCCCGTCAACAACCCTCCCCTCCATCGAGGACATGTTCAAGAATGAATGCGTCCGGAATACCGCCTCCAGCCGGGAAATACCCTGTGCTCATCGGTACCATCGGGGAGGGGGTACAGGAGCCTGAAAACTCAACAATTTACAAGCAGTTGCCTCCCCTCCGCCATCAGATTGCGAACTCTCCGTGAACACTTAAACACTCCCTCGGTATTCACCTTCATTGCAGTATTTATTAGTTCTCCCTATTTACGTTAATTTTACATCTCCCTATTTACGATAATTTTGCACCGTACCGAAGTCACCTTGAAGTTGTACAAGGCGTCGTTGAGGCCGCGCTTGGAGGGCGGTGTTCACTTCTGGTCCCCCTCCTGTAGGAAAGCTGCCACTAAGCTGGGAAGAGTGCGGGGTGAGATTTACGAGGATGTTGCCGGGTCTCGACGGTCTGAGTTACGGACAGAAGGCAAGCAGAAAGGATGTGTCTACAGTTCCTGGAGCGAGGGTATGAAGCCAGGAGGGGCACAAGGAGGGTAAATGTGCACATTGGGTTGGGTTGGGGAATTGAGAGCCAGAGTTCACAGAATTGAGGTGAGAGTGTGTGGAGAGAACGGAGAGAGGAGAGGCCGAGAATGGGGTCCGAGGGGGAGAGAGCCAGAGCAGAAGAAGAATGTGTTGGGGAGAATGGCAAAGATAAGAGTAGAAAGAGGGAGTAATTGTGGCGAGCGGAGGAGAGAGGGGCAGGAAGGGTGAAGAGTGGTCTGGATGGGGAGAGGGAGAGTAGTGGGGGAGAATGTGGATGCGATTAGAGGAGGAGACTGGTGTACGATGGAGTGGGTGTGAAGGAGTAAAAGGGTAGGGGTTTGAGAGTGGGGTAGATTGAATGGGGAGAATTGAGATACATTCCTTTGATTTAGGTTCTCCCCACGGGGTGTTGACAAAGACCTCGGATCTCTGCAGGAATATCCGACTTCTCGCAGAGGAATCTGTGTTTTATTTTGCAATCGTATGTCCAGGATCCGTCGCATTTTCTGCAGCTGGGCCGGCTATAGGACTTGTACAGAAGATTAGAGCCCACATTCCTGTCAAAGAGGGTTAGACAATTTCAACAGAGACAAAACAGATGCAGCAGCCAACCTGAGATCGTCGAAAACAACTAATCCATTGATCTGCGCTCGCCACCCAGCCCCGGATCCACGGCCGTACGAATCCCACTACACCCCTCTCCCCGACAATCCCGAGTCAGTTCCCAAATCAATCCCAATGCATCACCCTCGCCCGACAACCCTGGGTCAGTCAACAGTCTAATCCCACTGACCCAATCTCTCTCTCCACGGCCTCGTGTCACTCTCAAACCACGGACCTGTAACAGTCCAAACCTCACCCGTCTCTGCATTTTCCAATCCAGTAAGTTCTGTATTCATCGCCGACAGAGGTGGAAACAAATTCCTGTGAAGTGAAATCCTTTCCATTAATATGCATTCAACGTCCTGGGAAATGTTTCACTGCTAATGTAATGGTTTCTCTGTAGCAGCAGTGTGTTTGTGTTATGACGAGAGATAACGGGTGCTTTGTAATGTGTGGCGTCCGCTGATGGGAGGGGTTTTCTTTCCTGTGAGCCCGTGAGCGGGGAACTCGCGGGCTTTTGTTCGGCAGAAGATGGAAAGAGAAGATGCCAGAATGGGGTAATCGTAGACTGCAGGTCTGAGCGGACTTGGAATGGGGTCGGGAGTCGACCACACTCAGGAGAAATCGATGGAGAACGGACGGACGGGAAAACAGTGAGCTCCAAGGAGCGCGTTGGACTGTTTCGTTAAAATGGTAAAATTGTTTTCTAGACTAACCCTGTAGTTAAATGAAGAATCATAAAGCCCAACCGTTTAATTGCAAATGGTGAACTGCTCGTTATTTCGTGGGATTGATTTGTAACCGGGCAACACGACCACACAAACAAGTTTTTCTCGGATTGGCCTGGCCGACGGCAGTATCGCCCTCACACACCAGGCAAAGCATGCTGGTAGAACCTAACGGTGACATTGCGCCTCTCCCCATGTCTGGCCACGGGAAAATTTGAAGAGATGGCATAGACATGGAAACATCCAGTGTCATATCCCAGGAATGGGTGATGGGACGGCTTTGTGGGTGCTTCACTCTGTGCCTGACCCAGGGAGAGTCTGACGGGACGCCGTGAAGGGACTTCATTCTGTCACAATCAAAAACTTCCATAATTGCACCGTGCAGAGCATTCCGACAGGGGGCATGACTGTCCGGTATGGAGGGGGCTACTGCACAGGACCGAAAGAGCTGCGGAAGTTTGCAATTCTAGTCAGCTCCATCGTGGGCGCATGTCTACAAAGTACCCAGGACATTTTCAGGAGGCGGAGTCTCAGCAAGGCAGTGTCCATTATTAAAGACCTCCACCAGCCAGGGCATGCCCATTTCTCTCTGTAACCATCAGGTAGGAGATACAGAAGCTTGAAGGCCCTCACTCAGTGATTCAGGAACAGCTTCTTCTCCTCTGCCATCCGATTCCTAAATGGACTGGAAACATTGTACACTACCTCACTTTTTATAACGTAGATCATTTCCGGTTTTTTTACATTTTTAATAATCAATTCAATGTACGTGTTTGATTTACTTGTTCATTTTTATTATGCTTTATTTTATATTTATTATTATTTTCTCTCTCTCTGTTAAATTATGCATTGCATTGAAGTGCTACTGCTAAGTTAACAAATTTCACGTCACATGCCAGTGATGATAAACCGGGTTCAGATACTGGTCCTCGTGGGAGTTTCACTCTGTGTCTATCCCCGGGAGGGTGTGATGGGACGGTGTGGAATGTTTCGATCTATCTTACACCCTGGGAATCACTTACCTCTTCCTCTTTTGAATTTATTTCGAGGAGCCTTGCATCCAAGTTTGAACAATGTTCCCTCGCTCCATCATAAGTTTTCTCCAAGGAAGATATGAAATAACACCGATTTTCGTTATCGATCCAGTTCTGAGGACACGGATGCTCTACAAATCAGGAACAAAAAACAGTGATTCACCCTCCATAACACCCATTGCACCGAATGGGATCAGAAAATTCAAACTCCCTTAACAACGTCCAATCCCGGATTCAGACAGCAGGTGTCGCTCCTTTCACACCGTCCCATCACGCACACCTCCGGCCAGACATAGAGAGAACCTCCCTCCGCATCGTCCCCCCATCTCATACTCGCGGGATCAGAAACAGAGTGTCTCTCTCTCTCTCTCTCTCTCTCTCTCTCTCTCTCACTCACTCTCTCCACAGTCGCATTACACACACATGGGTTCAGACTGCACGCTGCCCATTGTCAAACCACGCGCTCTTGCGGGCAGACACAGAGAGAAGCTCACTCCACACCGTCCCATCACACATTCCCACAGGGAGACACAGAGTTAAGCTACTGTGACAGTGTCCAATCGCCCACACCAGTGATCAGACACAGTGTAGCTCCTCGAGCACCGTTCGATTACTGACACCCGGAGAAATTCTGAAGGTCACTGGTTCGAGCTGAGGCAGTCTGTTGTGTCCTTGAGCAAGGGACTTAACCACACATTGCTGTGCGATGTCAAAGGGGCCAAGCTGCATGGGTCATAGTGCCCTTCACTTGGACAACATCGGTGGCGTGGAGAGGGGAGACTTGCAGCTTGGGCAACTGCCGGTCTTCCATACAACCCTGCCCAGGCCTGCGCCCTGGAAACCTTCCCAGGCGAAAGTCCATGGTCTCACTAGAACAACGGGGACCTAGAAACTGAAATTAGAAAAAAAACTTATAGCGTCCTGTTTTATAATATTGGCCAGTTTACCATCATATTCCAGTTGTATTCCAGCTTGTTTTTTTATTATTATTTCACAGCCTTTCTTGTTGCCTTTTGTATGATTTTAAAAGCTTTCAAGTCATCCAATTCCTACTCAATTTTGCCATTTTACATCAGCTTTCCCTGGCCTAACTGCAATCCTTAATTTCCTTTGTCAGCCACGGATGCCTACTCTTATCTTGTAAGAACCTCTTCTTCGTTGGGGCATATGTATCCTGTTCATTGTGTAAAATTACCAGAAATTTAGTCCGTATGCCCGACTGCATCTGAAGTGTTATACCGGCTGCTGATGAGGATGACCACTGAACTGGCTTCCCGGCTGTCACCCAGTTTCCTGTGTCCTCCACCTTGGATGTAACCGCCTCTCTGTGTACGTCTCCGTTTATTAACACGCTTGATCTCTTGCCAAAGAAGCGCCGCATTATCCATTATACTCCAAACATTAAAAGTTAACATTTTCTGTCCTGTGTTTGTTCTTTTCGATGGTGTCCACAATTTACCAAGCATCTCAGACGATTGACTGTAATTTCCCTCCTCAACAGCAAATGCTCAGGAATCACTATCGGAGAGTAAATCTCCCTCAACACTGTCCCATCTCAAACAACAGGGGTTACACATAGAGTGAAGTTCACTCCACACGGTCCCATCTCACACTCCCGGGGTCAGACACAAGAGTAAATCTCCCTCTACACTTTCACATCAGACACTCCCGGGGTCAAGACACAGAGTGAATCTCCCTCCACTCCGTCCCATCACACACTCCCGGGGTCAGACCAGAGTCAATCCCCCTCCTCACCGTCCAAACACACACTCCCGGGGTTAGACACAGAAAGAATCTCACTTCACACATTCCCATCACACACTCCCGGGGTCAGACAAAGTGTATCGCCCATCTCACCTTCCTATCACACACTCCCGGGATCAGACACAGAGTGAATCCGCCTCCACAATGACCCATCACGCACTCCCGGGGTCAGACACAGAGTCAATCCCCCTCCTCACCGTCCCATCACACATTCCCGGGGTTAGACACAGATTGAATCTCCCGCCATACCTTCCCATCTCACATTCCGCGGGTCAGACACACAGTGAACATCCCACCTCACAGTCCCATCGCACACTCCCGGGGTCAGAAACGGAGTGAATCTCCCACCACACTGTCCCATCACACAACTCCCGGGCTCAGACACGGATTGAATCTCCATCCGCACCGTCCCATCACACACTCCCGGGGTCAGACACAGAGTGAATCTCCCTCCACACCGTCCCATCACACACTCCCGGGGTCAGACACAGAGTGAATCTCCCTCCACACCGTCCCATCTCACAAAGTCTCGTCACGCACTGCCTGTGAATCTCTTCCTCAATGGCCTCATCACGCATTCCAGCATTCAGACGTGTCGTGAAATTTCCTGCACGCCGTCCAGTCACACTCCTCCGGTGGAAGTTTCTCCGTGTTTCTCCATAGAACCATAAAACTATAGAACACAACAGCACAGTACAGGCACTTCAGCCCTCCATGTTGTGCTGACCCATATAACCCTTAAAAATGTATTAAACCAACACTACCCAATAACCCTCCATTTTTCTTTCATCCATGTGCCTGTCAAAGAGGCTCTTAAATACCCCTAATGTTTTAGCCTCCACCACCATCCCTGGCAGGTCATTGCAGGCAATCACAACTCTCTGTGTAAAAAAGAAAATTACCCCTGGTATCTCCCCTAATCTTTCCTTCCTTAATTTTGTATCAATGCCTCTGGTGTTTCTTCTATTGGTTCCCTGGGAAACAGGTACAGACCACCGATCCTATCTATGCCTCTTATAGTCTTCTAGACGTCTATCAAATCCCCTCTCATTCTTCTACGCTCCAAAGAGAAAAGTCCCAGCTCTGCTAACCTTGTTTCATATGACTTGTTCTCCAATCAGGCAACATCCTGGTGAATCTCCTCTGCACCCTGTCCACAGCTTCCACATCTTTCCTATAATGAGGTGCCCAGAATTGAACACAATACTCTAAGTGCGGTCTCACCGGAGATTTGTAGAGCTGTAACATGACCTCTCTACTCTTGAACTCAATCCCCCTCTTAATGAAGTCTAGCATCCCATAGGTCTTCTTAATTACCCTATCAACCTGTGCAGCGACCTTGATGGATGTATGGAATTGAACCCCAAGTTCCCTTTGTTCACCCACACTGTTAAGTAACTGACCATTAATTCTGTACTCAGTCTTCTGGCTTGTCCTTCCAAAATACATCACCTCGCACTTGTCCGGATTGAACTCCATCTGCCATTTTTATGCCCAACTCTGCAGCCTGTCTATATCTTCTTGCAACCTTCGACAACATACAGCTCCATCCAAAGCTCCTCCAATCTTCGTGTCATCCACGAAGTTACTCAACCATCTTTCCACCTCTACTTTCAGGTCATTTATAAAATTCACGAACAGCAGGGGTCCAAGGACAGATCCCTGCGACACTCCACTAATTACCGACCTCCAGGAAGAATACTTTCCTTTCACAACTACACTCTGCTTTCTTCCTTTAAGTCATTGTTTTTTTATCCAAACACCTTCCACAACGTCTCATCAGACACTCTCGGGATCAGAAACTGTGTGAAACCTCTTCTGCAACGTCCCATAATTCACTCCCAGATTCAGGCACAGAGTGAAGCCCCAGCTGCACCGTCCCGTCACACACTCCTATATTTAGACTGAAACTCTCTCTCTCCACGGTGCTACAACACACTTCAGAAGTTAGACATGAGGTGAATCTCTCTGGGCACTGTCCCAACATACAATCCCTCTGTCAGACACAGAGTGAAGCTGGATCCATACTGTCCTATCAGAGATTCACGGAGTCAGACATAGAATAAAATTGTAATGCTACGTCTCACAATCCCGTGGTCAGACCCAGAGTGAATGCACCTCTACAACATCCCGCCACACTCTCCTGGGTTCAGTGACAGAATACAACTTCTTCCAGACAGACGCGTCATCCACTCCCGATGTCAAGCACAGAGTGACGGTTCCTCTCTCCATGCCTGTCCTGTGATGAGGAGCGGCTTAAAGAGGGGATGATGCCTCACCTTTTCTGCTGGTCAACAATTCACAGATTTGAGCCTTGGTTTCGTTGACAGATCTGTACTTCGTTTCCATCTCAGTGAACTGGTGACGGAGATAGCTGTGCATTCGTTTAAGATCGGATAGATTAGAGTTGAGCGCAGAGAGATTTTTCAGACAGGTTCTCCGGGAGAAATTCAGGTGGGAATTCTCGGATATCTTGGATTGAAGGGTTGAGTTTAACTCCTGGTAATTTCTGTCGGATGTGATCTCAGACTGACGAATCTGTGACACTGCGAGAGATGGTAAAGGATGTTTAGCCTTTACAGTGACACGTGAGTCAGCGTCACGCTACCGAACGGGTCACAGAGAGTGTTGTGTCAGTGTCACGGTGAAGGGTGTCACAGTGAAGGATGTGCTGATGGCACAGTGAGAGGAGTCGGCACCATTTTGAGGGTCGTGTCTGTGGCACGCTGAGGGGTATATCAATGTCCCGGTGAAGATTGTGTTGATTTTCCAATGGGGGTCTGCGTCACTATCATGGGGGACATGTCCGAGTTGCTCTGATGAAAGTGTCGGTGTCACTGTGATAGGTGTTTAGGGGCACTGTCGAGAGTTGAGGCGGTTCATAATGAAGTGTTTCTCGATGTCACTGCGAGGGAAATCGCAGAGTGAGGGGCTTGGGGTGTCACTGTGGTTAGAGTACCTGTGGCATGGTTTGGGGTGCACTGGTCGCACAGAGAGGAGTGTGTCTGTGTCACGGTGAGCGGCATGTCATGGCTACGGTAGGTGTGGCAGTGTCACGCCAAGGTGTGCGTCGATGTCACTGAGGTTTCGCTGTGAATTTCGGAGCCGGTATGACGATCAGGTGTCTGCCTGTGTCAGGGTGAGGTGAAGGTAATTGCGTCAGTGAGCGGTGCATCTGTGTTATGTTGAGGGGCGCAATCGTCTCGGTGAGGGGTGTTCCAGTGACGTGTGAGTCTTTGTCACGGTGCGGAGCTGGACGGGTCAGGGGGAGATGCGTGTTGGTGTCACAGAGACTGGTGTCTCAGTGTCACTGTTCAGGGCTTGTCGGTGTCACTGTGGTGCTGTACAATAACAATTTATTTACATTTGGAGCCCGTTCGGCTCACCTTGGGTCGAGAGCCCGTCAACAATCACGGTAATGGCGGAAGTAACTAGGCAGAGTTGGCAGATCCTACGGTGCGATCTATTCCCCATGTTCTCTTTCAGTGTGTTGGTGAATGCAGCCATGTCGCCCACTGGGACTCTCTTCCACCCACCAGACGCGGTCTCTCCTTCCACCACCAACACCCCTCCCTCTCTCAATCTCAGTTACATTGAGCCTCATCGCTGAGATTCCAAATAGCTTGACTTCCCAGGGCTGACCAGCGTCTCTCTGATTCCAGAAACTTAATCACGTCTCCCGAATGTCATCGTTTAAGTTGAAAATGTGGGTGTTTGACTGAGCCCTCAGGGGAGGCTTTTCCAGACTATGGGAATACATGGGATGCACGGGGAATTGGCCGTCTGGATTCAGAGTTTTACAGTCATGTTTTATTCCACACTCCCAACTTACGGTCTGACTCCAACCGGAGTCCGTTCGACTCACCATGGATCGAGAGCCCGACCACCGTCGCGAAGAGGACGAACGTAACCAGGCAGAGTAGGCAGAACTTACGGTCCGGTCTATTTCCGATGTTCTCGTTCGTCTGCTCTTTATGCGGACCTGTAGAGAGACGATTCAGAGAAACAGAAGGAGAATTCAGGAGATGGTGTGAGAGGACCGATGGGCCGGAAAATGTGAAACAATGGGGGAGAGAAAACGAGAAGAGAGAGGACCTAGGAAGTGGCCGCGTGAGAAGAGGAAGCGATTTTCGGTGTGAATGGGGAGTGGGATGTGCGAGAGAGACAGAGAAAAAGTGGGGAACAGAGGCGAAATGACGAGAGAGAAAAGTGGGAGAGAGGAGGGAAGAGACAATGGAGCGAGAGAGAGGGGTGGGAAAGAGTGGAAAGAGAGTGTTTCACGGGTTTATTATTTTTCCTATCTGTATCACTGTTTGACCGCTTTGTTCATTTTTCACGCATGAGATAAATGACTGTCTTCTGGGGATGAAGCTGTTGCGGTGATTTCGTAGACTCCATTGTGTTTCTTTGTTTTGCAGCTGCTGACAAGGAGAAGGGCAGCACCGTCACGTGATGGCTAGCGCAGCGCTTTACAGTACCAGCGACCCGGGTTCAGTTCCCGTCACTGCTTGCAAGGAGTTTCCAATACTCCCCATGAGCCAGTGGATTTCCTCCGGGTGATCTGGGATCCTTCCGTAGTACAAAGACATATCGGTTTTTCGGTTAATTGTTTATTGTAAATTTAACTGTCATTAAAAAGGAATAGTTCGGAGTATTGTTGGGCAACGCGGCCTGAATGGCCGGAAGAGCCGATTCGGAACTGTTATTCTATAGTAAAAAAAAACAAAATAAATTTTGAGGAAGAAATGATAAAGCATGGTGGGAAATGGTCTACATATACAACCGGACCATCCGGTGTTTGTGGTGGGTGTGACTGTCCGGGAAGAATGTAGAGCTGAAAGGCTGTAAAATCTCAGACGACACAAAATGTGAAGGGATAGGAGACAGTTAACGATAGAACCCTTAACTGTCGACAGGGAAAGGGATCTCGGGTTGATCACGCGGTTCAATGGAGTGATAAAGATTTGACTGCAGACAAAGTCTCTCTCATGGGAGATCCATTCACAAGATTGTGATGGCCGGGATTCACAGTGAATTGGGAATTAAGTCGCCGTACTGGCTTGTCCACAGAACCCAGAGGCCGGCGGCCGTCCGTGACTGGTGGTGTTACCCACGGGACCTCTATTGTCTGTGGCCAAAACCTGTGAGAACCTGGAGATTTAACAAGGCTTTGTGTGTTTCCAACATCCTGCATCGTAGACCAGCCAGTACAGCAGAGGAACAGGCCCTTCGGCCGGCAATGCTGTCCGGGATGCATTCCCTCTGGTGTCAGACATTTCACATTTGGGAATGATGCCCTTTGTAACTCTTATGATCTTGTGCTATCTCGGAGCATTTCGCCTACCAAGGTGCAACATTTTACGTTTGCCCGGGTTAAACACCATCTGCCATTCCTCCATCCCATATCAGACACTGATCCAAGTCCCACGGAATTGAATGCAGGCCATCTAAGCGATGCACAACACCCATCAGCCTATCATCTACAAACTTACCAAACCACCCATCTGCATTCTCACCCAGATCGTTCATTTATATAAAACAATATAACAATCACATCTCGGACCTTCTAGTCCGTGACGAACGCTTACTCTCACCTAGTCCCACCGACCCGCACTCATCCTATATCCTTCCATTCCTTTCCTATTCATATACCTATCCATTTTTAAATAACAATATCGAACCTGCTTCCACCACTTCCACTGGAAGCTCGTTCCACACATCTACCACTCTTTGTGCAAAAATGTCCTCTTTAAACTTTTGCTCCTTAACTCTCAACTCATGTCCTATTCTTTGAATGTTCCCCGCTCTCAATGAAAAAATAAACCTATCCATTTCAACTTGATCAATCCCCCTCATAATTTTTCAATACCTCTATCAAGTCCCCCCTCAGGCTTCTAACGATGCAAAGAATAAAGGCCTAACTTGTTCAAACTTTCTTTGTAACTTAGGTGCTGAAACCCAAGTAACATTCTCGTAAATCTCCCCTCTACGCCCTCTATTTTATTGACATATTTCCTATAGCTCGGTGTCCAGAACTGTGCACAATGCTAGAAATTGGTCCTCAGCAATACCTTGTACAATTTTAACTTTACATCCCAACTCCTATACTCAGTGCTCTGATTCATAAAGGCCAGCATACAAAAAGCTTTCTTCACCTACCTATCCACATGAGATTCTACATTCAGGGAACTGTGCGCCTTTATTCCTCGATCACTCTGTTCTACTGGATTTCTCAATGCCCTGACATGTACCATGTATGTCCTATTTTGATTAGGCCTAACAAAATTTAACACCTCAAACCTATCAGTATTAAATTCCATCTGCCATCTTCCAGCCCACATTTCTAACTGACCCAAATCTCCCTTCAAGCTTTGATTTCTTGCTTCCCTATCCACAACGCCACCTATCTAAGTATCGTTTGCAAACTTACTAATCCAATTTAACACCTCATCATCCAGATCATTAATGTATATGATAAACAACACTGGACCCTGTACAGTTCCCTGCGGCACACCACTAGTCACCGGCCTCCAAACTGACAAACAGTTATCCACCACTACTCTCTGGCATCTCCCATCCAGCGACTGTTGAATAAATTTTACTACTTCAATATTAATACCTAACAGTTGAAACTTCCTAACTAAGCTTCCGTGTGGAAACTTGTCAATTACTTACTGAAGTCGATACAGATAACATCCACTGCTTCACTATCGTCAACTTTCCTAGTAACCTTTCCAAAAAAGTTCAATGCGATCTGTCAAACATGAACTTCCACTCACAAATCCATGTTGACTGTTGCTAATGAGACCCTGTCTATCCAGATAATTAGATGTAATCTAGATATACATCAGAAACAGGAGAGATCGCACCCACACCCACAGATACAGGTCACTTCATTGGAGTAGAACAAGGTTACTCTATCACAGAATGCAGAATAAAGTATCAAAATTTCAGATAAATTGTAGTGCAGGCGGACTACAGGTTTCAAGAGCCGTGAAGAGGAAGATTTGATGTCAAGAGCACATCTTATCGTATTTGGTGTCCGTTCAATATTCTGATTGCTATTGTGTAGAAGCTATCCTTGAGCCTCCGGATACATGCTTTCGCATTTTCCCTCCGATGGGAGGGTGTAGAAGACAGAATGTCCGGGGACCTTTGATGACGCTGGGTGCTTTATCTGAGCAGCAGTATGTGCTGAGAGAGATCATGGAGGGGAGGATGGTTTCGGAGCTGGGCTCAGCTATTTCCACAACGCTCTGCAGTTCCCTGCGGTCATGGGCGGTGGAGTGTTTATATTTTTAGTGAGGAACCAGGACGTTTTATGAGAACAGGGTAGTGGACATTGTGAACAAGGAACAAAATAAGACTTTTTTTTTTACTTGGTAGACTAATCTGTGTAATGGTGTGGGACCCAGGGGAATTTGACCGAATGATATGTCCGGATTGATAGGCATAATAAACGCTTGACAAGTCCCGTATCAAGTTCCCAGATGGTAGATCACTCTGCAAGATGGGAGAGAGGAATTGGGAGAGAGATCCAAGAAGGAAAGGAGCGGTGAGACTGGGCGGGAGAGGGAAAGATAGGGAGAGTAGAAGAGAGAAGGGGGAAGGAGTTGGCAGGTGGCGTGAGACCCAGGTAGATATGCCGGCGGATTTAACTGGGGAGAACAGACCAGTAATTGGTAGTAGATGTTCCATACAGAAGCTTGTACAAGGCTATTAACACGGGCTCAGATGGGAAGATGCTGTGGAACCCAAGGAGATCTCTCTGACCGATTTGATTAAAGAGGACTGATCAGGTCGAGCTGCTGGATGTAATGTACACAGATTTTAACAAGGCCCCAGAGGGTGTACCGCTCTGGGAGATGGTGTGCGACGCGGGGGGGGGGGGGGATGGCTGATCCAGTATACAATTGACTCAGAGATAGGAGACACGTTTTAGTGTCGCAGTCCGTTTCCCAAACCGGAAGCCCGTCACTAGCACTGTTCACGGGTGGTCGGTGGTGGGCCGATCGATCTCTGTCAATTATATCGACAATTTATGGCAGATTGCACAGTACACAGTATGTGTGCTTGCAGACGACATTAACGTTGATGTCGTTTTATACAGTGAAGACAGATTTCACTTACAGTGGGATCTCGATTCGCCGGGGAAGTCGGCCGAGCAGAAGCAGATGCAACTTAGTTTGAACTTTCGTATTTCAGGAAGACAAGCAACAGGGTAGGACTTGCACGGTGAACGGGAGGAAACTAGGGAGAGTTTATAGAACGTACGGCGAGAGGTACGCTGTTCCCTGAAAGTGGAGTCACAGGTAGACAGAACCGTGGAGAGTATTGTAGAAGAGAGTGACCCAAGGGCATAATGGTACACGGTTCTCTGAAGGTGGAGTCACAGGTAGACAAGGTGGTGAAGAGCGTTGTCGAGCAGAGGGACCCGGGGTATAGGTACACGGTTCTCTGAAAGTGGAGTCACAGGTAGACAAGGTGGTGAAGAGCGTTGTCGAGCTGAGGGACCCGGGGTATAGGTACACGGTTCTCTGAAGGTGGAGTCACAGGTAGACAAGGTGGTGAAGAGCGTTGTCGAGCAGAGGGACCCGGGGTATAGGTTCACGGTTCTCTGAAAGTGGAGTCACAGTTGGACAGGGCGGTGAAGAAAGCAGTCAGGGCAATAAGTACAGGAGTAGGGAGGTCAGGTTGGAATTGAAGAGAGAGAGAGGGGTAGGGACTGAGAGGGAAGGGAGAGGGGGTAGTGACTGAGAGGGGGCAAAGAGAGTGTAGGGTCCAAGACGGAGGAGAGAGAAAGGGTAGGGATTGAGAGGGAGGAGGGAGACAACATTAGGAACCGATAAGGAGAGAGAGAAAAAGTAGCGACCAAGCGAGAGGAGAGATCAGGGTCGGGACCAGGAGGTGTGAGCCAGTGCAGGGACGAGAGAGAGGGGAGAGTGAGTAGGGACCCAAAGGGAGGAGGGAGAGCAGAGTAGTGACCGAGGTGAGGTGAGGGAGAGTTTGAGAACAAGAAGGAGGGGAGAGAGAGGGGTAGGGACTGAGAGGGAGGAGGGAGACAACATTAGGAACTGATAAGGGGAGAGAGAAAAAGTAGCGACCAAGCGAGAGGAGAGATCAGGGTCGGGACCAGGAGGTGTGAGCCAGTGTAGGCACGAGAGAGAGGGGGGAGTGAGTAGGGACCCAAAGGGAGGAGGGAGAGCAGAGTAGTGACCGAGGTGAGGTGAGGGAGAGTTTGAGAACAAGAAGGAGGGGAGAGAGAGGGATAGGGACTGAGAGGGACAGAGTGGTCGAGACCGAGAGGAAGGGGGCACAGAGGGTTTGAGAACGAGGGGGAGGAGAAAGGGAAGGGAGTATAGAACGAGAAGGAAGGCAGAGAGAGAGTGGTAGGGACCGAGAAAGACGGGGCATAGGGGGTAGTGACCGAGAGGGAAGAGAGAGAGAGAGAGAGAGAGAGAGAGAGAGAGAGAGAGAGAGAGAGAGAGAGAGAGAGAGAGAGAGAGAGAGAGAGAGAGAGAGAGAGAGAGAGAGAGAGAGAGAGAGAGAGAGAGAGAGAGAGATGGAGAGAGAGGAGCAGGGACTGAGAGAGGGAAGAAGAGTTAGGAGAGGAGAGGGGTAGGGACAGAGGAGAGAGAGAGAGAGGGTGAGGAAGTAAGAGGAGAGGTGTAGGACAGGAAGTGAGAGAGGTAGGGCCTGAGAGGGAGGGAGAGGAGGGAGAGAGGATTGGACTGAGAGGGAGGACAGTGAGAATAGTAGGGACTGAGAGGTAGGAGATTCAGAGGAATTGGGACTGAGATGAATGGAGGGGTAGGGAGTTAGGACAGGGTCATTTTTCTGTAGGCTTGGATAATCGAGGACCAAAATGCTCAGGGATAAAGAGAAAGCAGTAGATGATGCAACTGGGGACAAGAATGACAACATCTTGTTTACACCGACAGTGGTCCGTCTGTGGAACGAGCGGCCAAAGGAAGTGGTCGAAGCAGATTCATTAAAACTTGAACACTTGTGCATAACACACGTGACCCCTTAAGAGTGATGTCGTTATTGTGAACTCTGACCTGTCTGTGCAACCACTGACATTTCCGCAGGTCCCGGGGCAATGGGAGGATCTTCATACTCTTCGGTGAGATGTTCATCATTAGGAAGTTTGAGCACTGAGTAGGTCGAGTTCAGACCGTCTGAGAGGTGAGAGAGAGAAAGAGAGAAGTAAAAGGAGAGGCGTCGACAGAAGTTTTCTCGTAGGTCTGCGGCGGCTATTTTAAAAGGTGGTCTCGAGAGCGTTAGTCCATTGTACGTGGGCTGTCACTGGCTCTAACCGGATGGCCAATCGGCAGTTGGATAGCAGGGCAGGTTCAGGGAGCTACTGGCCCATGGAGCGTTTACCAAAGGAGCGGTTATCAAAGGAGGGACCTGAGGCAGAGCGGTAGGGCTTTGATACATCCGGGCTTCGGCGATAACGGGTCGAGGCGAGGTGAGCTAGCTGTGAGGAACAGAACAGGAAGAGTGTCTGTGAGGCCAGTGTTATATACTGCGTGTTAGATGTGGGAAGTCCGGGAGAATCTCAGCTTCCCGGATGGAAACTTCCGCACCAGCTACGTCGAGCTACAGCTCCTTAGGGACCGCGATAGGGAAATAGAGACGCAGCTCAATGACCTTCGTCTGGTCAGGGAGAGTGCGAAGATGATAGAGGGGATTTACAGGCAAGCAGTCACAGCGGGTCCTGGGGAGACAGATAAATGGGTAACAGTCAGGGGAGGGAAACGTCTGCTCAGGGAGAGTGAGGAGATGATAGACGGGATTTACAGGCAAGCAGTCACGCCGGGTCCCCGGGAGACAGATAAATGGGTAACAGTCAGGAGAGGGAAACGTCTGGTCAGGGAGAGTGAGGAGCTGATAGACGGGATTTACAGGCATGCAGTCACAGCGGGTCCTGGGGAGACAGATAAATGGGTAACAGTCAGGAGAGGGAAACGTCTGGTCAGGGAGAGTGAGGAGATGATAGAGGGGATTTGCAGGCATGCAGTCACTCCGGGTCCTCGGGAGACAGATAAATGGGTAACAGTCAGGAGAGGGAAACGTCTGGTCAGGGAGAGTGCGGAGATGATAGACGGGATTTACAGGCATGCAGTCACTCCGGGCCATCGGGAGACAGATAAATGGGTAACAGTCAGGAGAGGGAAACGTCTGGTCAGGGTGAGTGAGGAGATGATAGAGGAGATTTACAGGCAAGCAGTCACTCCGGGCCCTCGGGAGACAGATAAATGGGTAACAGTCAGGAGAGGGAAACGTCTGGTCAGCGAGAGTGCGGAGATGATAGAGGGGATTTACAGGCATGCAGTCACACCGGGTCCTGGGGAGACAGATAAATGGGTAACAGTCAGGAGAGGGAAACGTCTGGTCAGGGTGAGTGAGGAGATGATAGAGGAGATTTACAGGCAAGCAGTCACTCCGGGCCCTCGGGAGACAGATGAATGGGTAACAGTCAGGAGAGGGAAACGTCTGGTCAGGGAGAGTGAGGAGATGATAGACGGGATTTACAGGCATGCAGTCACACCGGGTCCTGGGGAGACAGATAAATGGGTAACAGTCAGGAGAGGGAAACGTCTGGTCAGGGAGAGTAAGGAGATGATAGAGGAGATTTACAGGCAAGCAGTCACACCGGGTCCTGGGGAGACAGATAAATGGGTAACAGTCAGGGGAGGGAAACGTCTGGTCAGGGAGAGTGAGGAGATGATAGAGGAGATTTACAGGCATGCAGTCACACCGGGTCCCCGGGAGAAAGATAAATGGGTAACAGTCAGGAGAGGGAAACGTCTGGTCAGGGAGAGTGAGGAGATGAAAGACGGGATTTACAGGCAAGCAGTCACAGCGGGTCCTGGGGTGACAGATAAATGGGTAACAGTCAGGAGAGGGAAACGTCTGGTCAGGGAGAGTGAGGAGATGATAGACGGGATTTACAGGCATGCAGTCACACCGGGTCCTGGGGAGACAGATAAATGGGTAACAGTCAGGAGAGGGAAACGTCTGGTCAGGGAGAGTGAGGAGATGATAGACGGGATTTACAGGCAAGCTGTCACACCGGGTCCTGGGGAGACAGATAAATGGGTAACAGTCAGGAGAGGGAAACGTTTGGTCAGGGTGAGTGAGGAGATGATAGACGGGATTTAAAGGCAAGCAGTCACACCGGATCCTGGGGAGACAAATAAATGGGTAACAGTCAGGAGTGGGAAACGTCTGGTCAGGGAGAGTGAGGAGATGATAGAGGGGATTTACAGGCAAGCAGTCACACCGGGCCCTGGGGAGACAGATAAATGGGTAACATTCAGGAGAGGGAAACGTCTGGTCAGGGAACGTGAGGAGATGATAGAGGGGATTTACAGGCATGCAGTCACTCCGGGTCCTGGGGAGACAGATAAATGGGTAACAGTCAGGAGAGGGAAACGTCTGGTCAGGGAGAGTGCGGAGATGATAGACGGGATTTACAGGCAAGCAGTCACACCGGGTCCTGGGGAGACAGATAAATGGGTAACAGTCAGGAGAGGGAAACGTCTGGTCAGGGAGAGTGAGGAGATGATAGACGGGATTTACAGGCAAGCAGTCACACCGGGTCCTGGGGAGAGAGATAAATGGGTAACAGTCAGGAGAGGGAAACGTCTGGTCAGGGAGAGTGCGGAGATGATAGAGGGGATTGACAGGCATGCAGTCACTCCGGGTCCTGGGGAGACAGATAAATGGGTAACAGTCAGGAGAGGGAAACGTCTGGTCAGGGAGAGTGCGGAGATGATATACGGGATTTACAGGCAAGCTGTCACAGCGGGTCCTGGGGAGACAGATAAATGGGTAACAGTCAGGAGAGGGAAACGTCTGGTCAGCGAGAGTGCGGAGATGATAGACGGGATTTACAGGCAAGCAGTCACACCGGGTCCTGGGGAGACAAATAAATGGGTAACAGTCAGGAGAGGGAAACGTCTGGTCAGGGAGATTGAGGAGATGATAGAGGGGATTTACAGGCAAGCAGTCACACCGGGTCCTGGGGAGACAGATAAATGGGTAACAGTCAGGAGAGGGAAACGTCTGGTCAGGGAGAGTGCGGAGATGATAGACGGGATTTACAGGCAAGCAGTCACACCGGGTCCTGGGGTGACAGATAAATGGGTAACAGTCAGGAGAGGGAAACGTCTTGTCAGGGTGAGTGAGGAGATGATAGAGGGCATTTACAGTCAAGCAGTCACACCGGGTCCTGGGGTGACAGATAAATGGGTAACAGTCAGGAGAGGGAAACGTCTGGTCAGGGAGAGTGCGGAGATGATATACGGGATTTACAGGCAAGCTGTCACAGCGGGTCCTGGGGAGACAGATAAATGGGTAACAGTCAGGAGAGGGAAACGTCTGGTCAGCGAGAGTGCGGAGATGATAGACGGGATTTACAGGCAAGCAGTCACACCGGGTCCTGGGGAGACAGATAAATGGGTAACAGTCAGGAGAGGGAAACGTCTGGTCAGGGAGAGTGCGGAGATGATAGACGGGATTTACAGGCAAGCAGTCACACCGGGTCCTGGGGAGACAGATAAATGGGTAACAGTCAGGAGAGGGAAACGTCTGGTCAGGGAGAGTGAGGAGATGATAGACGGGATTTACAGGCAAGCAGTCACACCGGGTCCTGGGGAGACAGATAAATGGGTAACAGTCAGGAGAGGGAAACGTCTGGTCAGGGAGAGTGCGGAGATGATAGAGGGGATTGACAGGCATGCAGTCACTCCGGGTCCTGGGGAGACAGATAAATGGGTAACAGTCAGGAGAGGGAAACGTCTGGTCAGGGAGAGTGCGGAGATGATATACGGGATTTACAGGCAAGCTGTCACAGCGGGTCCTGGGGAGACAGATAAATGGGTAACAGTCAGGAGAGGGAAACGTCTGGTCAGCGAGAGTGCGGAGATGATAGACGGGATTTACAGGCAAGCAGTCACACCGGGTCCTGGGGAGACAAATAAATGGGTAACAGTCAGGAGAGGGAAACGTCTGGTCAGGGAGAGTGCGGAGATGATAGACGGGATTTACAGGCAAGCAGTCACACCGGGTCCTGGGGTGACAGATAAATGGGTAACAGTCAGGAGAGGGAAACGTCTTGTCAGGGTGAGTGAGGAGATGATAGAGGGCATTTACAGTCAAGCAGTCACACCGGGCCCTCGGGAGACAGATAAATGTGTAACAGTCAGGAGAGGGAAACATCTGGTCAGGGAGAGTGCGGAGATGATAGACGGTATTTACAGGCAAGCAGTCACAGCGGGTCCTCGGGAGACAGATAAATGTGTCACAGTCAGGAGAGGGAAACGTCTTGTCAGGGTGAGTGAGGAGATGATAGAGGGCATTTACAGTCAAGCAGTCACACCGGGCCCTCGGGAGACAGATAAATGTGTAACAGTCAGGAGAGGGAAACATCTGGTCAGGGAGAGTGCGGAGATGATAGACGGTATTTACAGGCAAGCAGTCACAGCGGGTCCTCGGGAGACAGATAAATGTGTCACAGTCAGGAGAGGGAAACGTCTGGTCAGGGAGAGTGCGGAGATGATAAACGGGATTTACAGGCAAGCAGTCACACCGGGTCCTGGGGAGACAGATAAATGGGTAACAGTCAGGAGAGGGAAACGTCTGGTCAGGGAGAGTGCGGAGATGATAGACGGGATTTACAGGCAAGCAGTCACACCGGGTCCTGGGGTGACAGATAAATGGGTAACAGTCAGGAGAGGGAAACGTCTGGTCAGGGAGAGTGCGGAGATGATATACGGGATTTACAGGCAAGCTGTCACAGCGGGTCCTGGGGAGACAGATAAATGTGTAACAGTCAGGAGAGGGAAACGTCTGGTCAGCGAGAGTGCGGAGATGATAGACGGGATTTACAGGCAAGCAGTCACACCGGGTCCTGGGGAGACAAATAAATGGGTAACAGTCAGGAGAGGGAAACGTCTGGTCAGGGAGATTGAGGAGATGATAGAGGGGATTTACAGGCAAGCAGTCACACCGGGTCCTGGGGAGACAGATAAATGGGTAACAGTCAGGAGAGGGAAACGTCTGGTCAGGGAGAGTGCGGAGATGATAGACGGGATTTACAGGCAAGCAGTCACACCGGGTCCTGGGGTGACAGATAAATGGGTAACAGTCAGGAGAGGGAAACGTCTTGTCAGGGTGAGTGAGGAGATGATAGAGGGCATTTACAGTCAAGCAGTCACACCGGGCCCTCGGGAGACAGATAAATGGGTAACAGTCAGGAGAGGGAAACGTCTGGTCAGGGAGAGTGCGGAGATGATAGAAGGGATTTACAGGCAAGCAGTCACACCGGGTCTTGGGGAGACAGATAAATGGGTAACAGTCAGGAGAGGGAAACGTCTGGTCAGGGAGAGTGCGGAGATGATAGACGGGATTAACAGGCATGCAGTCACTCCGGATCCTGGGGAGACAGATAAATGGGTAACAGTCAGGAGTGGGAAACGTCTGGTCAGGGAGAGTGAGGAGATGATAGAGGGGATTTACAGGCAAGCAGTCAGAGCGGGTCCTGGGGAGACAGATAAATGTGTAACAGTCAGGAGAGGGAAACGTCTGGTCAGGCAGAGTGCGGAGATTATAGAGGGGATTTACAGGCAAGCAGTCACAGCGGGTCCCCGGGAGACAGATAAATGGGTCACAGTCAGGAGAGGGAAACGTCTGGTCAGGGAGAGTGAGGAGATGATAGACGGGATTTACAGGCATGCAGTCACTCCGGGCCCTCGGGAGACAGATAAATGGGAAACGTCTGGTCAGGGAGAGTGCGGAGATGATAGACGGTATTTACAGGCAAGCAGTCACAGCGGGTCCTCGGGAGACAGATAAATGTGTCACAGTCAGGAGAGGGAAACGTCTGGTCAGGGAGAGTGCGGAGATGATAAACGGGATTTACAGGCAAGCAGTCACACCGGGTCCTAGGGAGACAGATAAATGGGTAACAGTCAGGAGAGGGAAACGTCTGGTCAGGGAGAGTGCGAAGATGATAGACGGGATTTACAGGCAAGCAGTCACACCGGGTCCTGGGGAGACAGATAAATGGGTAACAGACAGGAGACGGAAACGTCTGGTTAGGGAGAGTGAGGAGATGATAGAGGGGATTTACAGGCAAGCAGTCACACCGGGCCCTGGGGAGACAGATAAATGGGTAACAGTCAGGAGAGGGAAACGTCTGGTCAGGGAACGTGAGGAGATGATAGAGGGGATTTACAGGCATGCAGTCACTCCGGGTCCTGGGGAGACAGATAAATGGGTAACAGTCAGGAGAGGGAAACGTCTGGTCAGGGAGAGTGCGGAGATGATAGACGGGATTTACAGGCAAGCAGTCACACCGGGTCCTGGGGAGACAGATAAATGGGTAACAGTCAGGAGAGGGAAACGTCTGGTCAGGGAGAGTGAGGAGATGATAGACGGGATTTACAGGCAAGCAGTCACACCCGGTCCTGGGGAGAGAGATAAATGGGTAACAGTCAGGAGAGGGAAACGTCTGGTCAGGGAGAGTGCGGAGATGATAGAGGGGATTTACAGGCATGCAGTCACTCCGGGTCCTGGGGAGACGGATAAATGGATAACAGTCAGGAGAGGGAAACGTCTGGTCAGGGAGAGTGCGGAGATGACATACGGGATTTACAGGCAAGCTGTCACAGCGGGTCCTGGGGAGACAGATAAATGGGTAACAGTCAGGAGAGGGAAACGTCTGGTCAGCGAGAGTGCGGAGATGATAGACGGGATTTACAGGCAAGCAGTCACACCGGGTCCTGGGGAGACAAATAAATGGGTAACAGTCAGGAGAGGGAAACGTCTGGTCAGGGAGATTGAGGAGATGATAGAGGGGATTTACAGGCAAGCAGTCACACCGGGTCCTGGGGAGACAGATAAATGGGTAACAGTCAGGAGAGGGAAACGTCTGGTCAGGGAGAGTGCGGAGATGATAGACGGGATTTACAGGCAAGCAGTCACACCGGGTCCTGGGGAGAGAGATAAATGGGTAACAGTCAGGAGAGGGAAACGTCTGGTCAGGGAGAGTGAGGAGATGATAGATGGGATTTACAGGCATGCAGTCATTCCGGGTCCCCGGGAGACAGATAAATGGGTAACAGTCAGGAGAGGGAAACGGCTGGTCAGGGTGAGTGAGGAGATGATAGAGGGGATTTACAGTCAAGCAGTCACAGCGGGCCCTCGGGAGACAGATAAATGTGTAACAGTCAGGAGAGGGAAACGCCTGGTCAGGGAGAGTGCGGAGATGATAGACGGGATTTACAGGCAAGCAGTCACACCGGGTCCTGGGGAGACAGATATATGGGTAACAGTCATGAGTGGGAAACTTCTGGTCAGGGAGAGTGCGGAGATGATAGAGGCGATTTACAGGCAAGCATTCACACCGGGTCCCCGGGAGACAGATAAATGGGTAACAGTCAGGAGAGGGAAACGTCTGGTCAGGGAGAGTGCGGAGATGATAGAGGGGATTTACAGGCAAGCAGTCACACCGGGTCCTGGGGAGAGAGATAAATGGGTAACAGTCAGGAGAGGGAAACGTCTGGTCAGGGAGAGTGAGGAGATGATAGATGGGATTTACAGGCATGCAGTCATTCCGGGTCCCCGGGAGACAGATAAATGGGTAACAGTCAGGAGAGGGAAACGGCTGGTCAGGGTGAGTGAGGAGATGATAGAGGGGATTTACAGTCAAGCAGTCACAGCGGGCCCTCGGGAGACAGATACATGTGTAACAGTCAGGAGAGGGAAACGTCTGGTCAGGGAGAGTGCGGAGATGATAGACGGGATTTACAGGCAAGCAGTCACACCGGGTCCTGGGGAGACAGATATATGGGTAACAGTCATGAGTGGGAAACTTCTGGTCAGGGAGAGTGCGGAGATGATAGAGGCGATTTACAGGCAAGCATTCACACCGGGTCCCCGGGAGACAGATAAATGGGTAACAGTCAGGAGAGGGAAACGTCTGGTCAGGGAGAGTGAGGAGATGATAGATGGGATTTACAGGCATGCAGTCATTCCGGGTCCCCGGGAGACAGATAAATGGGTAACAGTCAGGAGAGGGAAACGTCTGGTCAGGCAGAGTGCGGAGATGATAGACGGGATTTACAGGCAAGCAGTCACACCGGGTCTTGGGGAGACAGATACATGGGTAACAGTCAGGAGAGGGAAACGTCTGGTCAGGGAGAGTGAGGAGATGATAGACGGGATTTACAGGCAAGCAGTCACACCGGGTCCTGTGGTGACAGATAAATGGGTAACAGTCAGGAGAGGGAAACGGCTGGTCAGGGTGAGTGAGGAGATGATAGAGGGGATTTACAGTCAAGCAGTCACAGCGGGCCCTCGGGAGACAGATAAATGTGTAACAGTCAGGAGAGGGAAACTTCTGGTCAGGGAGAGTGCGGAGATGATGGAGGGGATTTACAGGCATGCAGTCACTCCGGGTCCTGGGGAGACAGATAAATGGGTAACAGTCAGGAGAGGGAAACGTCTGGTCAGGGAGAGTGCGAAGATGATAGAGGGGATTAACAGGCAAGGAGTCACACCGGGTCCCCGGGAGACAGATAAATGGGTAACAGTCAGGAGAGGGAAACGTCTGGTCAGGGAGAGTGCGGAGATGATAGAGGGGATTTACAGGCATGCAGTCACTCCGGGTCCTGGGGAGACAGATAAATGGGTAACAGTCAGGAGAGGGAAACGTCTGGTCAGGGAGAGTGCGGAGATGATAGAGGGGATTTACAGGCATGCAGTCACTCCGGGTCCTTGGGAGACAGATAAATGGGTAACAGTCAGGAGAGGGAAACCTCTGGTCAGGGAGAGTGCGGAGATGATAGACGGGATTTACAGGCAAGCAGTCACTCCGGGTCCTGGGGAGACAGATAAATGGGTAACAGTCAGGAGAGGGAAACGTCTGGTCAGGGAGAGTGCGGAGATGATAGACGGGATTTACAGGCAAGCAGTCACAGCGGGTCCTCGGGAGACAGATAAATGTGTAACAGTCAGGAGAGGGAAACGTCTGGTCAGGGAGATTGCGGAGATGATAGACGGGATTTACAGGCAAGCAGTCACACCGGGTCCTGGGGAGACAGTTATATGGGTAACAGTCATGAGAGGGAAACTTCTGGTCAGGGAGAGTGCGGAGATGATAGAGGCGATTTACAGGCAAGCATTCACACCGGGTCCTGGGGAGAGAGATAAATGGGTAACAGTCAGGAGAGGGAAACGTCTGGTCAGGGAGAGTGAGGAGATGATAGATGGGATTTACAGGCATGCAGTCACTCCGGGTCCCCGGGAGACAGATAAATGGGTAACAGTCAGGAGAGGGAAACGTCTGGTCAGGGAGAGTGAGGAGATGATAGACGGGATTTACAGGCATGCAGTCACTCCGGGTCCCCGGGAGACAGATAAATGGGTAACAGTCAGGAGAGGGAAACGTCTGGTCAGCGAGAGTGCGGAGATGATAGAGGGGATTTACAGGCAAGCAGTCATACCGGGTCCTGGGGAGACAGATAAATGTGTAGCAGTCAGGAGAGGGAAACGTCTGGTCAGGGAGAGTGAGGAGATGATAGACGGGATTTACATGTAAGCAGTCACACCGGGTCCCCGGGAGACAGATAAATGGGTAACAGTCAGGAGAGGAAACGCAGAAGTCAGATAATTGAGAGTATCCGTGTGGCTGTCCCTTTAAACTATAAGTGCTCCTGTTTGAGTACTGTTGGAGGGGGACTGGATACCTATGGGATGCAACAACTGACGCGCTCCTGGCACAGGGTCTGTCCCTGTTGCTAAGTAGGGTAGAGAACACAAGCAGTAAATCGGGACTCTATAGTTAAGGGGTCAGACAGGCGATTCTGAGTACGCTGGAAAGATACACGGGTGGTTGCTTCCCTCCCTGTTGCCTGGGACCAGGATGTTTCTGATCGCGTCCATGATATCCTGTAGAAGGAAGCAGAACAGCCAGAGGTCGTGATACCTATTGGCGACCGTGGCTAACAAGAGATGTCAAGGACAGTATAACAATAAAAGAGAAGAAGTCTAACATAGCAAAGATGAGCGGGAAGCCAGAGGACTGGGAAACTTTCAGAGCAACAGAATATAACAAAAAAGGCAATAAGGGAAGAAATTTTGAGGTACGAAGGTAAGCTAGCAAAGAATATAGATGAGGATAGTAAAAGCTTCATTTGGTATTCATGATAAAATATATTAGTTAAGACCAAATTTGGGCCCTTGAAGACAGAAACAGTTGAATTTATTATGGGGAACAAGGGAATGGCAGATGAGATGAACAGTTGGATCTGTCTTCACTGGGGTAGACACAGGCAATATCCCAGACGGGATTGGGGCATATCTCAATGCAGGAAGCTTTAAGGAAATGCGGTTTAGATCAGGGAATGAATCAATACAGTGAATTATAAGATTGTAGCCATTACTGAGAATTGTGTGCAGGAAGAGCAAGCAGGAGAGCACCATATTTCGATGTGAGAAGGCAGAAGGAATTAAAGGAGGAGCGGTGACATTACTAGGCTTAGAATATGTTACCGTAGTGAACAATCAGGACAAGCAAGATAATTCGTCTAAGTGAGGCTTTATGGGTGGAAATGACGAGCAAGAAATGCATGACAATGTTACAACATAGAACATAGAATAGTACACACAGTACAGGCACTTCGGGCCACTTTTAAACCCTTCTTCTCATGTAACCCTCCACCTGAAATTCCTCCATATAGATGTATAGTAATCTCTTAAATTCCACTAGTGAATCTGCCTCTACCACTGACTCAGGCAGTGCATTCTCCGTACCAACCACTCTCTGATTTAAAAACCTTCCTCTAATATCGCCCTTAAACTTTCCACCCTCTTACCTTAAAGCCCTGTCACCTTGTATTGAGCAGTGTTGACCTGGAGAAGTGGCGCTGTCTGTCCACTCTATCTATTCCTCTTAATATTTTGTATAACTTAACATGTCTTCTCTCATCCTCTTTCTCTCCAGAGAGAGAAAATAAAGCATAGCCCTCTTAATCTCTGTTCATTATGCATATTCTATAAACCAGGCAGCATCCTGGTAAATATCCTCTTTACCCTTTCCAATGAATCCACATACTTCCTATACTGAGGCGACCAGAACTGGACACAATACTCCAAGTGTGTCCTAACAGTTCTAGAGCTGCATCATTGCCCGCGACTCTTAAATTCTATCCCTCATCTTATGAAACACTCCGTAATCTTTCTTAACTAACCTAAATACCTGTGAGTCAACTTTCAGGAATCTATGGACATATATTTCCAGATATCTCTTCTCCTCCACGCTACCAAGTATGCTGCCATATACTTTGTACTCTGCCTTGGGGTTTGTCCTTCCAAAGTGTACCACCTCACACTTCTCCGGCTTGAGCTCCATCTTCCAATTCTCAGCCCTTTCAATGTCTCTCTGCAATCTTCAACAAACCGCAACACTATCTGCAACACCACCAACATTTGTGTCGTCTGCAATCTTGCTAAACCACTCTTCTACCCCCACATCCAGTTCGTTAATAAAAATCACAAAAAGTAAGGGACCAGAACAGATCCTTGTGGGGCACCTCTAGCCACAATCCTCCAATCAGAATGGACTCCGTCCACAACGACCCTCTGCCTTCTGCAGGCAAGCCAATTCTGAATCTTCCCTGGATTCCGTGGCTTCTGACTTTCTGTATAAGCCTACGGTTAGGTATTTCAGGAAGACGAGCCAGGATGGGACACTCACAGTGAAGAGGATGAACCTTGGGAAGAGCTAAAGGATAGATGGACCCAGATTACGGGTAAACGTTTCCCAGAAATTGAGGTCAAGGTTAGATAGGGCGGTGAGGGAGTCTGTAGCTCAATTTGCAATCACAGAATGCAGAATAAAGTGTCACAGTTACAGAGAGAGGGCAGGGCGGGCAGACGATAAGGTGCAAGGGGGCACGACGAGACAGATCGTGAGGTGAGGAGTCCGTCTGATCGCCCTAGGGGGACGTTCGATAATCCGATACTCCCCCCCCCCAATGGGAGTGAGTCTGGGTTGGGCGGGGGTCTATGATTAATCTGGCTGCTGCACCGAGGCAGCAGGGAATGTGGGCCAGCGGCCACGGAAGGAACTTGTTAGATGTCCATATTTGGAGAGAGGTAGCGAGACGGACGATTAGGGAAGTGTAGTAGACAATGACGTATAGGGTCTTCAATCAGGCATTTGTTTGGCTGCTCTGTATAATGGGGTGGAGCCCAGGGAGATTAGACGGACCGATTTGATTGCCGATGACCTGTTTGTCCTGATTGCCAGATAAATCTACAATGGCTTTAACAAATACAGTCACAAGATCCCAGATGGTAGATCGGTTTGGGAGATTGAAGAGAGAAAGGGAGGAAGAGATGGAGAAAGAAAGGAGAGGTGAGAGAGATGTAGTATTTGAGGAAGACAAGCCCGGATGGCACATTCACAGGCAAAGGAGGAACCATAGGGTGTGTTATAGAATAGATGGACCCAAGACTACGGGAAAACAGTTCCCAGAAATTGTGGTCAAGGATAGATAGTCGTTGTCCACCTGCTCCAGGAGTAATGCCACTGAGCAGCAGCGATTGCAGAGGGAGCTTGACGCGTATGTTGCCGAGACTCGATGGACTGAGTTACGGAGATAATTCAGGCAGTTTAGGATTTTATACCTTGGAGTTCATGGGTGACCTTACAGAGGTTTATAAAACCATGTGGGGCACAGACAATATGAATGCGCAGAGTCATTTTCTGTATACTTCTAGAATCGAGGACAGAACGCAAAGTTCTGAGGCGATAGCAGAAAGAGATTTAACTGCGGACCAGAGAGACATTTTTTTTTAATCAGACGGTGCTCCGTCTGTGGAAGGAACTGCCAGAAGAAAGGGTCGATGCAGATGCATTAACACTTGCACTGTGACTGTGCCCCCTCAGAATAGCATCATCAATGTGAACTCTGACCTGCCTGCGCAGTCACTGACATTTCTCCTGGTCCAGACGCAACAGGAGGATCTTCTTCGTTAGCGATGGGAAGTTCATTTTGGAGAAGGTTCAGCCGCGAGTAGGTGGGGTCCAGATCATCTAGGACAGAATGCAAGAGAATGTGTCAGAGAGGCAAATAGAAGGGTAAGGGACAGGTAGACACTGGTGGGGACGGAGTGAGAGACAGGTAGAAAATATGAGGGAGAAGGTGAAGTGAGTGGAGAGTGACGTGGACACTGAGCAGTAGATGGGGGACGGATGGAGACGGGAAATAGGGTGACAGATGAAGGTGATGAACGGGAAAATGGGAGAGAATGGGGAGCCTGAACGAGGAGAGGAATTCGACAATCTGTGGGAATGGAGAAGATGGAACGAGGTTATGAGTGAAGCGGCAGTGTGAAGAGTAAGAGCGTTATCGAAAGAGTCAGGAAGAGACGGGCAGAGTGAGGGGAGAAAAATGGCAGAGGTTGCGAGAGGGACAGAAGGAGAGAGAGACAATGGGTGATAGAGGGGGAAGAGAGAGGGTTAAGGTTTTATTATTTTGGTCGTGGTTGTACTGTTGTTTGCAACTTGTTTTGTCACACATTGGAAATATGATGGTCTTTTAGGGATTACAATGCAATGGGGCTTTCCTTTCTTTCCTGTCTGATTGCAAGAGGACGAGCGGTAGGTAACGTGGTTGCTCACAGTACCAGAGACCCGAGTTAAACAAATCTCAATATATATTTAAAAAAAAGATTCACAAGGTTGATTATCATTTACATATACAAGTGGCTGGTTGTGTTTTGTGATGTCAATGACTGATCTGAATTAAAATGGAGATGACTGGCTGCTAAAATCAGTAGACCCTATCGCCAGAAGATATAGGAGCAGAAGGGGGCCATTTGACCCATTGAGTCTGCTCCGCCATTCAATAACGGGGTGATCCAATCCTCCAGCAATCCCCACTCCCATTCCTTCTCGCCATATCATTTGGTATCTTGGCTAAACTAGAACCTATCTATCTCTGCCTTAGATTTATCCAATGACTTGTCCTCCACAGCCGTTTGTCGCTTCAAAAACCGCAGATTTTCCAACCTCTGACTAAAGTAAGTTCTCCCTAATATCAGTTCAAAAAAGAGGTCCATCAATCCTGATTCCTGCCCTCTTGTTCTCGACTTCCCTACCAAGGGAAATAACTTTGCTGTATGTAATCCGCTCAGTACTCAGCATTCGGAATTTTTCTATGCAATCCCCCTCCTCCTCCTGAATTCCAGGGTATACAGCCCGTGAGTTTCCGGACGTTCCTCATACGGTACCCCTTCATTCCTGGAATCATTCTCGTGAATCTTCTCTGAAACCTTCCAATGACGGAATACATTTTCTAAAATAAGGAGCCCAATACTGCTAACAATACTCCAAGTGTGGTCTCACCAGTGCCTTATTCAGCCTCAACATCACATCCCTGCTCTTATATTCTATACCTGTAGAAATCAATACCTGCATTGCATTGGCCTTCTTCACCATTGACTCAAACTGGAGGTTAAATTTTAGAGTATCCTCCAGAAAGACTCCCAAAGTCCCTTTGCATTTCTGCATTTTGAATTCTCTCCCCATCTAAATAATAGTATGCCCGTTTATTTCTTCCAACAAACTACATGAACGTACACTTTCCAACATTGTATTTCATTTGCCACTTCGTTTCCCATTCCTATAAACTATCTACGACCCTCAGCAGCATCTCTGTTTCCTCAACACTTCTCGCTCCTCCAACTATATTTGTGTCAGCGGGAAATCATTGACATGCATAGCAAAAAGCAAAGATTCCAGCACCGAACCCTGTGGAACTCCACTGGTAACCGCCAGCCAGACGGAATAGGATCTCTTTATTCCCAGTCTCACTTTGCTGCTGATCAGTCAATGCTCCACACACTCTTCTTTGGGCCCTATACTTTTATGGTCTCTTATCTTCCCAAGCAGCCTCATGTGCGGCACCTTGCCAAAGGCCTTCTGAAAATCCAAGTTCACCATGTCTTCTGCTTCCCGTTAGACTACCCTGCTAGTAGTTTCCTCAGAAAAAATGCAGTAGGTTAATCAGGCAGGATGTTCCTTCCAGGAAAATATGCCGGTTTCGGCCTACCTTATCATTTGCCTGCAGGTATTCCGTAAACTCATCTGTAGATTCCTTTCTGCTGCACCCCACCCTTCCTAAATAGCAGAGTAGCATCTTCAATTTTCCAGTCATCTGGTACAATGCCAGAATCTATTGTTTCTTGAAAGATCATTGTTAGTGCCTCCGCCATCTCGCCAGCTATTTTCTTCAGAACCCGAGGGTGCATTCCATCGGGCCCAGTAGATTTATCCACCCTCAGACCATTAAGCATTCTGAGCACCTTCTCATTCATAATTTTCACTGCACAAACATTTTTGAATATCCGCATACTGCAGACTTCTTCAACTCTGAAGTCGGACGCAACATTTACATTCAGTTCCTCTGCCATCTCTGCGTCTCTCATTACCATATCCCCAGCATCATTTTCTATTGGTCCAATGACTACTCTTGACTCTCTTTCACCTTTTATGTACAGAAACAAAAACTTTTAGTATTTTCTTTGATATTAGTCATCAGCTTCCTTTCATAATTCATCTTTACCTTCCTAATGACCTTCTTAGTTTCCTTCTGCAAGTTTTTAAAAGCTTCCCAATCCTCATATAATATGACTGATACAGCCTAATAAAGACAAGAATCCTATATGCCTTCATAAATCCCTGTCAGTAAGCATGGCCACGAGCAATGACATTGCACCACAAGATCCCTCTGATAATCAACACCGTTTTGGTTCTTGTTTTTAATAGTTTGTTACCGGTTAACATTCTACCTAGCAAAGTGCAAATTGTGCGTTTTTCTGTGTTAAGCTCAATCTGCCATTTCTCAACCCATATCTGAAACTGATCCATATCCTACTGCATTCATTGCAGATCTTCTACACGGTCCCTAACACCACTCAACTTCGTATTACGTGCAGACTTGCCAACCTTCCATCTACATTTTCAACCATATCATTTATTTTCATCAGAAACAGGACAGGTCAGAGCAACATACACAGATTCAGCGAACTTCGCTGGAATTTTACGCGGTACATCAGTCACAGGAAGTGACAGAGTAAAACGTCACAGTTACAGAGGAAGTGCCCGGAGGCACACAATAATGTTGAAGGGCCACGTGGTGACGATTGTGAGGTTAAGCGTACCTGATATCCCAATACGGAACCGTTCAATATTCTGATAGCAGTTGAATAGAAGCTGTCCTTGAGCCTAGTTACAGCTATATAAAACCATGGATAGATCCTATTTGGAGCACTGTGTTCACTGTGGGAATGCTATAGAGACAGTACAGAGTAGATTTACAAGGTTGTTGCCTGGATTGGGTAGCGTACCTTATGAGAATAAGCTGAGTGATCTTGGAACTTTCTCCTCAGAGAGACGGCGGATAATAATTGGCCTGAGAGAGTTTAAGATCATAAGAGGCATCACATAGATAGCCAGACGCTGTTTCCCAGAGGTGTAATGGCTAACACCAGGGAACAGAGCTTTATAGTGCTTGGAAATAGGTGCCGAGGGTGTGACGGGGTAAGACTTTCACACAGAAAGTGGTGAGTGCGTGGAAAGCACGGCCGCCGACGGTGGTGGAGGAGAGTGCAATAGGGTCAATAAAGAGCCTCTTAAATAGGCACATGGAGCTTAGAAAAATAGAGGGCTCTGCGCCATAGAAATTCCAGGCAGTTTATAGAATAGTTTACATGGTCGGCATAACATTGTGGGCCGAAGGGCCTAAATGTGCTGTAGACTTCTATGTTCTAGTGAGACATCTTTTCCCATGGGGTGGGGGCAGAAGACAGCATGACCGGGTAGTGGGTTTGGTTCTTTGATCACGATGACAGCAGGCAGTATAGGCAGAGTTCCTGGAGGGGAGCCATTTTGCCGAGGAGTGTTCAGCTGTGTCCATAGTGTTCTGCTGTCTCTGGTTTCCAAGATGTGTTCAGCTGTCTCCACAGTGTTCTGCAGTCTCTGGTTCCTGAGATGTGTTAAGCTGTGTCCACAGTGTTCTGCAGTTTCTTTCGCTCACCGGCGGAGCAGATTCTATATGAGGATTCAGGAACCCGGACGGTTCATGACAGCAGGGTGGTAGACGTGATGTGTAGGGAACTCAATAAGGCGTTTAATGTTTCCACGTTGGCTAATCTGTAGATTGGTGTGGGACCCAGAGAGATTTGACCGACTGGTTTGTGCGTATTTGTAGGCATAATGGACGCTGAATTTAACAAGTCCAAACACGAGGTCCCAGTTGGTTGATTGCTCAGGAAGATGGAAGGCACGGAGGGAGGCAGAGACGGAGAAGGAAAGGAGCAGTGACAGAGGGAGGTAGAAGGGAAGATTGGGACGGTGGAAGATAGAAGAGAGAGGGCGATGCTAGATTATATGAGACCCGAGGTGAATGGTCGGGCTGATTTAACCGGGAATGACAGGTCAAGCACTAGTAGTGTATGTATCGTATTTAACATGGCTATTAACAATTGTTCAGATGGTTATCTGTTCTGGAGGATGATGTGGAATCGAGGAGATACATCTGATTAACTGGATTGCGGTGGACTGGTCAAGTCGGGGTGGTAGGCGTACTGTACTCATATTTTAACAGGGTCCCAGATGGTATATGCTCTGGAAGATGTGCGTCGCGCAGGGCCGGATGGCTGACTGGACATAGAAATGGCTCTGTGTCCGGAGCAAAGGTTTAATGTTGCAGTTCTTTTCTCAGACGAGGCGCCCGTCACGAGCTGAAGGAAATGCAATTATATCGGATATGTGTGAGTAATCGTATTTCAGTAAGACAGCCCAGTGTTGGATTTTCACAACGATTCGGAGGAACACTGAGGAGTGTTAGAGACCAGAAGGACCCGCGGTACTGGGACACGGTTCCCAGAAAGTGAAGTGACAGGTAGACAGGACGGTGAAGAATGCGTCTGAACGCAGGCCTTCATCAGAATGTCACTGAGTACAGGAGTCGGGCGACCACGTTGCAGTTGTACCGAAAGTCGGTGAGGTCGCACGTGGAGTACGGTGCTCAGTGTTGGACGGCCGGTTCCCGGAGACATGCCATAGAACTGGAAATGAGTGCTCGGGGAGATTTTGGGCGACGTTGCCGGGACTCCAGGGACTCAGTTTGGGAAAGAGGTTGGGTTGATTGTAACTTTATTCCTTGTAGGGCAGGCGTGACCGTTCAAGGGTTTATAAAACCACAAGGAGGACAGACAGAGTGAATGGGCGCAATTATTTCCCCTGGATCTGGACAGTCGAGGACCAGAGCGCATAGGTATAAGGAGAAAGGGGAAAAAAGATTCAACTGGTGAGACGATTGACAACCATTTGTTACGCAGATGGTGGTCAGTCTGTGGAACCAGCTGCCAGGGCATTGGTCGATGCAGATGAATTATCTCTATATTTAACATATAGCACGTGACCCCTTCAAAACGTGAACTCTGACCTGCCTGAGCAGTCGTTGGCATTTCTCCTGGTCTCGGCGCCATAGGAGGATTTTCTTCTTTAGCGATGGGAATTTCATTTTGGTGAACGTTCAGCTGAGAGTAGGTGGGGACCAGATCATCTGGAACAGAATGGAAGAGAATCTGAGAGAGAGACAAATAGAAGGGCAAGAGACGGGTAGAGAATGGTGAGGCGGAGTGGGAGACCGGGAGAAAATTTGAGGAAGATGAGGAAGTGAGCAGAGAAAGAAGTGGAGACTGAGCAGCAGATGGATGGACAGAGAAGGGAAATCGTTTGAGAGATAAAGCCGATGGACGGGAAAATAGGAGAGAATGGGGAGACAGAACGAGGAGAGGAATTCAACAGGCAGTGTGGACGGAGGAGAAGGAAAGGTACGGTTTGCACCTTAACAGGCGGGGGACCAGCGTTCTGGCAGGCCGGTTTGCCACTGCAACACGGGTGTTTTTAAACTAGTAAGTGTAGGATGGGTGGGTACGAACTTGAAATATAAGGTTACAGTTAAAGGGAAAGAGTGAAACAGAAAACTTAACAATGATAACAGAATTAAAGGGGTAGAAAGCTCAGGAAGGGATCGGAGAGTATGGCCAAGTGCAACAGCAGTCCGTGTGAGAAGCGAGGGGAGTGATGAATGAAAAGTATTATATATGAATGCACGAAGTATAAGAAATAAAATGGATGAGCTTGACGCTCAGTTGGAAATTATAGGATGCTATAGGAATAACATAGACATGGCTGCAAGAGGACCAGGGCTGGAACATGAATATTCAAGCGTATACGTCCAATCGAAAGGACAGCAGGTGGACAGAGGGGCTGGGAAGACGCTACTGGTGAGGAATAAAATTCAGTCCCTTGCGAGGGTAGACATAGAATCAGGAGATGTAGTGTCAGTATGGATAGAACCGAGAAATTGGAAGGGCAAAAATGCTCTAATGTGAGTTGTCAACAGGCCCCCCAATAGTAGCCGTGATATAGGGTGCAAGTTGAATCAAGAGTTAAAATTAGCATGTCGCAAAGATAATGCAACATGCAGGGAGACTGTGAAGATCAGGTTGGCACTGCACCCCAAGAAATGGAGTTTGTGTAGTGCGTCCGAGATGGATCCTTAGAGCAGATTGTACTGGAGCCTAGAAGGCAGAAGGCAATTGTAGATCTAGTGTTGTGTAATGGACGGATTTGAGAAGGGAACTCCAGGTAAAGCAGCCATTAGGAGATAGTGACCAGAATATGATGTTTTAATCTACAATTTGAGAGGGAGTAGGGAAAATGGGATGTGTCAGTTTTACAGTTGATCAAAGGGAACTATGGAGCCATGAGGGAGGACCTAGACAAAGTTGACTGGAAAGATACCCTAGCAGGGGTGACACTGGAACAGGAAGAAGGACTCTAAGGGGATTAGGGGGCGTCCGTGGCTAATAAGGGAAGTCAAGGACAGTATAAAAATAAAAGAGAAGTATAACATAGCAACGATGACCGGCAAGCCAGATGATTGGGAAACAATTAAGGAGCAACAGAAGATAACAAAAAATACAATAGGAGGAGAAAATATGAGGGACGAAGGTAAGCTAGCCAAGAATACCGAGGAGAATAGTAAAAGCTTCTTTGTTTGTGAAGAGGAAAAAAACATTTAAGACCAAAGTTGGGCCACTGAAGGCAGAAACGGGTGAATTATAGGGAACAAGGAAATGGCAGACGAGTTGAACAGATACTTTGGAACTGTCTTCACTAGGGAAAACACAGACGATTTCCCAGATGCGGTCAGAGGACCTAGGGCAACGGAGTAACTGACGGAAATCCACATTAGTCAGAAAATGTTGTTGGGTAGACTGATGGGACTGAAGGCTGATAAATCCCGAGGGCCAGATGGTCTGCATGCCAGAGTACTTAAAGTGGTGGGTCTAGAAATCGTGGACACATTCGTAACAATTTTCCAATGTTCTATTGATTCAGGATCAGATCCTGAGGATTGGAGGATAGCTAATGTTATCCCACATTTTAAGAAAGGAGGGAGAGAAAACACAAGAAATTAGCCAGACATCAGTAGTGGGGAAGTGCTGGAGTCAACTATAAAGGATGAAATAGCGGCACATGTGGATAGCAGTAACAGGATCGGTCGATTCATCATGGATTTCCGAAGGGGGAATCATGCTTGACTAATTTCTGGAATTTGTTGAGGATGTAACTATGAAAATGGACAAAGGAGAGCCAACAGATGTAGTGCATCTGTGCTTTCAGGAAGTCTTTCATGAGGTCCCACATAGGAGAATAGTGGGCAAAATTAAAGCACATGGTATTGGGAGTAGGGGGCTAGCATGGATATAGATTGGTTGGCAGACAGGAAACAAAGAGTAGGGATTAACGGGTCCTTTTCAGAATGGCAGGCAGTGACTAGAAGGGTACCGCAAGGCTCGGTGCTGGGATCGCACCTATTTACTATATACATTAATAATTTAGATGAAGGAATTAAAAGTAGCATTAGCAAATTTGCAGATGACAGAAAGCAGGGTGGTAGCGTGAAATATGAGGAGGATGTTAAGAGAATGCAGGCTGACTTAGACAGGTTGGGTGAGTGGGCAGATACATGGCAGATGCAGTTTAATGTGGATAAATGTGAGAATATTCACTTTGTGGCAAGTGCAGGAAGGCAGATTACTATCTGAATGGTGTAAAATTAGGAAAAGCGGAAATACAACGATATCTGGGTGTTCTTGTACATCAGTCACTGAGCGCACGCATGCACGTACAGCAGACAGTGCAGAAAGCTAATGGCATGTTTGCCTTCATAACAAGGGGAGTTGAGTATAGGAACAAAGAGGCCCTGGTGAGACCACACCTGGAGTATGGTGTTCAGTTTTGGTCTCCAAATTCGAGGAAGGAAATTCTTGCTATTGAGGGAGTGCAGCGTAGGTTCACGAGGTTAATTCCGGGGATGGCGGGAATGTCATATGTTGAAAGATTGGAGCAACTGGGCTTGTATACACTGGAATTTAGAAGGATGAGAGGGGAACTGATTGAGACATATAAGATTGTTAAGGGATTGGACACGCTGGAGGCAGGAAACATGCTCCCGATGTTGGTGGAGTCCAGAACCAGAGGTCATATTTTAAGACTAAGGGGTAGGTGATTTAGAACTGACTTGAGGAAAAGCTTTTTCACCCATAGAGTTGTGGATCTATGGAATGCTCTGCCTCAGAAAGCAGTGGAGTCCATTTCTCTGGATGCTTTCAAGAAAGAGTTGGATAGAGTTTTAAAGATAGCGGAGTCAAGGGTTATGGGAAAAAGGAAGGAACTGAGCACTGTTTGTGGATAATCAGCCATGATCACAATGAATGGCGATGCTGGCTCGAAGGGCTGAATTGCCTACTCCTGTATTTATTGTCTATTGTCTATTGCGTACAGGAGTAAGGCGGTCATGTTGCATTTGTACAGGACTTCGATGAGGCCGCGCTTGGAGTACGGTATTCAGTGTTGTTCAGCATGTTCTCGGAAAGATGCCACAGAGCTGGAATGAGTGCTCGGGGAGATTTATGACGACGTTACCGGGACTCCAGGGACAGAGTTAGGGAAAGAGGTTGGGTTGATTGCGACTTTATTCGTTGTAGAGCAGGGATGACCTTTGAGGGGTATATGAAGCCACGAGGAACACAGACAGAGTGAATGAGCGCAATTATTTCCCCTAGATTTCGAAAATGGAGGACAGGAGCGCACAGGTATAAGGAGACAGGGGAAATAGATTCAGCTGGTGAGCCGATTGATTACCGTTTGTTACCCGGATGGTGGCCAGTCTGTGGAACGAGCTGCCAGGGAATTGGTGGAGAAGAATACATTACACACTTGGCCATTTGGCAGTATGACATGTGAACCCTCCAGAATGACGTCGTTGTTGCATCACTGACCTGCTTGTCTATTGGTGAGGCGTTCGACTTTCCGAATGTTCAGATCGGTGTCGGTGCAGGTCAGATCGTCTGCGAGAGAGTGATAGACAAGTGTGAGATAGCGCGATAGAGAATCGGGGACAGTGAGGTGCAGAGGGAAGGGAAGAGAGTACAGACACGATGGGGGGAGATGGTTGGGGACAGCGAAAGGAATGAAGGGAGAGGCAACAGAGAGAAGCGAGACAGGGAGTACAACGACAGAGCGAGTGAAAAGGATTAATTGAGTTGTTGAGAGGGGGTGACTGAAGAGTGGCGATGGGTGGGAAAATGGAGCAGAATTGGGGAAAGAGAACGAGGAGCAATAGGAGAGAGAGAGGGTAAAGTGAGGTGAGGGGAGAGAGGTAGTCAGTGCGGAGTGTAGGATTAAGAGGCGAGGCAGACTGTTGAGAGAGTGTAAAGTGAAGGGTAGTGAAATGTGTGGAAGAGAGGATGGAAGAGTCAAAAGGAGAGAGTGAGAGGGGGAAAGATTGCAGAAACAGATCCAAAGTTGAAGTCCGGGGCACGGTGACAGAGGGGAGAAGATTAAGTTAGTGAGCAATGTGAGAGGGGAGAGTTAATGGATATAAACGGGTAGAGAGATGCTGGGAGATAGTTAGAGAGCGGACAGAATAATCACGCGAGACGGAGACAAAAGTGGAGAGAAAGAGGGGGGGGAGGCAGTGGATGCAGTCTATATGGACTTCAGCAAGGCCTTTGACAATGTTCCACATGGAAGGTTAGTTAAGAAGGTTCAGTCGTTAGGTATTAATGCTGGAGTAATACAGTGGATTCAACACAGTCTAGATGGGAGATGCCAGAGAGTAGTGGAGGATAATTGTTTATCGGGATGGAGGCCGGTGACTAGCGGGGTGCCTCAGGGATCTGTTTTGGGTCCAATGTTGTTTGTAATATACATATATCATCTGGATGATGGGGTAGTAAATTGGTTTAGTAAGTATGCCAATGATACTAAGGTAGGAGGTGTTGTGGATAATGAGGTGGGTTTTCAAAGCTTGCAGGGAGATTTATGCCGGTTAGAAGAATGGGCTGAACGTTGGCAGATGTAGTTTAATGCTGAGAAGTGTGAGGTTCTACATTTTGGCAGGAATAATCCAAATAGAACATACAGGGTAAATGGTAGGGCATTGAGGAATGCAGTGGAACAGAGAGATCTAAGAATAACAGTGCATAGTTTCCTGAAGGTGGAGTCTCATGTAGATAGGGTGGTGAAGAAGGCTTTTGGAACGCTGGCCTTTATAAATCAGAGCCATTGAGTACAGAATTTGGGATGTAATGTTAAAATTGTACAAGACATTGGTAAGGCCAAATTTGGAATATTGTGTGCAGTTCTGGTCACCGAATTATAGGAAAGATGTCAATAAATTAGAGAGAGTGCAGAGACGATTTACTAGGATGTTACCTGGGTTTCAGCACTTAAGTTGCAGAGAAAGGTTGAACAAGTTAGGTCTCTATTCATTGGAGCGTAGAAGGTTGAGGGGGGATTTGATCAAGGTATTTAAAATTTTGAGAGGGACAGATAGAGTTGACGTGAATAGGCTGTTTCCATTGAGAGTAGGGGAGATTCAAACGAGAGGACATGATTTGTGAGTTAAAGGGTAAAAGTTTAAGGGAAACACGAGGGGGTATTTCTTTACTCAGAGAGTGATAGCTGTGTAGAATTAGCTTCCTGTAGAAGTAGTAGAGGCCAGTTCAGTTGCGGCATTTAAAGGTAAAATTGAATAGGTATATGGACGAAAGCAGTGGAGGGTTATGGGCTGAGTGCGGAGAGGTGGGACTGGGTGAGATTAAGAATTCGGCACGGGCTAGAAGGGCCGAGATGGCCTGTTTCCGTGCTGTGATTGTTATATGGTTATATGGAAAGGGAGAATATGTGAGAGAGGGAATAGTGGGACAGATAGCGTGAAAGAGGTCAGGGAGAGAGTGAGTACGGAAGAGAGAGAGGTTTAAGGAGGGATAGAGAGGGGAGGGGGCGTTAGAGAGGAGCGAGTGAGAGAGAGCAGCAAGGGGAGAATAGTTAGACCGTAAAGACAGGGGGTGATGAGGGACAAGGGGCAGAGTGAGGCCCAGAGAGGGGAGAGTGGACGAGATGGGAAAAGGGGGACAGAGGGGAGAAGAGAAGGGAAACAGAAGAATGAGTGTGAGAGAGAGGTAAGGTTTGTGCAGAGTGAGGGGGGGGGGGTAGATGGAAAATACGAGAGTGGATTAAAATTATATTTTCGAGGTCTCCCTCATCACTGCATCTCTCATTGCCCTCTCTAAACACCACCCTTCCCACGGTGCTGCTGATTCACCTGCCATCCCACAACGCTCCCTCCCTCCGCCGTCTAAGCGCTCCCCCCTCAGTCACCCTCCCACCCCACCGCCCCGAACACGAGACTTCCACTACACTGCCCCCATGACATTCCGTCCTCCCACATCACACTCTCTACACCCCACTACACAACACTGTCCCCATGACATTCCGTCCTCACACATCACACTCTCTACACCCCACTCCACAATGCTGCCTCGATAATATCCTCAGATGCTAGTCGCTCCACGCCACCCTTCACAAAGAACACCAGCGTCACTGACGCCCCCACCCCCTCACATTGCTCCCTCCTAGTCGCCTGTCCTGCGCGTTCCCTCTGACATATTCTCAAACAGCGAATCATTAGGGTCCGCTGTCAGTTTGCCCTGAGGTTTCTCGACAGGAATGGGCAAATTACATGAACACAGTCAAGGCAACAACGATGAAGCTGGCTTCCAATTCTACGGACCTGGGGCACAGAGAGGGTTTAGGCTTTCGTCTCCACCTATGGTAAATCAGTTTCAGAAATTGGCTGAGGTTCCCTGAATCTCCCTGTGCAGCTTCTCACAAGTCCTGGGCTTAGACACAGAGTGACGCTCGCTCCCCACTGTGCCGTCACCAAACCCCAGGGACAAAAGCAGCGGGGGTTTCCATCCACACTCTCCAACACACGACCTCGGAGCCAGACTCAAATTGAAACGCCCTCCCTCCGTCTTTCAACCCCACTCACCTCGGGAAGGTGCCCCTGAGCCAGTATATGTGCGTTTCATATTCATGTAAGTCTCGCTGTCGTCCATCCTGTCGAGGATCCTCTGCGTATCTGAGATCAGGAAGGAGAAGTAACAGTTGTCAGAGTAAGCCCGTTTTGACAAGTGAGTCAGACCGACACCAAGAAATACAAGCTGAACAGCTGAAAAAGAGAGGAACCGAGAGCTGGGGGTGGGAGAGGAACCGTGGAGAGGGAATGAGAGTGCGAGAGAATGGCCGCAGAGATGGACTTCAGTAAAGCCTTTGACAAGGTCCCACATAGGAGGTTAGTTAAGAAGATTCAGTTGCGAGGTATCGATGATAAAGTAGTAAACTGGATTTGACATTTGCTCAATGGGAGAAACCAGAGAGTGGTAGTGGATGATTTCTTCCCTGAGTGGAGGCCTATGACTAATGGTGTGCCACTGGGATCAGTGCTGGGACCATTGTTATTTGTCATCTATATCATTGTTGTGGATGATAATGAGGTAAATTGGATCAGCAAATTTGCTGATGATACAAAGATTGGAGGTGTAGTGGACAGTGAGGTAGGTTTTCTAAGCTTGCAGAGGGATTTGGACCAGCAGGCGAAGCGGAGTGGAAAATGGCAGATGGAGTTTAATACAGACGAGTGTGAGGTGCTGCATTTTGGATGGCAAAATCAAGGTGGAACATACAAGGTAAAGGTAGGGCACTGAGGAGTGCTGTAGAATAGAGGGATCTGGGGATACAGATTGGCCTTTTTAAATCAAAGTATTGAGTTTAAGAGCTGGAATGTTATGATGAGTTTGCATAAGGTATTGGACAGATCGAATTTGCAGTAATGTGTGCAGTTTTGGTCACCTAATTACAGGAAGGATATTAATAAGTTTGAAAGAGTGCAGAGAAGGTTTAAAAGGATGTGACCGGGACTTGAGAAACTAAGTTACAGTGTAAGGTTGAACAGGTTATGGCATTATTCCCTGGAGCGTAGGTGAATGAGGGTTGATTTGATAGAGTTGTATAAAATTATGATGGATATCGAGAGAGTGAATGCAAGCAGCCTTTTTCCACTGAGGCCAGGAGAGGAAAAAAAAAAACTGAGGCCATGTGCTAAGGGTGAAAGTGGAAAAGTTTAAAGGGGACATTGTGAGGGGGCTTCTTCACGCAGAGAGTGGTGAAAATGTGGGAAGAGTGGACAGATGATGTGGTAAATGCGGGCTCACTTTTAACATTGAAAACTTGGACAGGTATATGGAAGAGAGGTTTATGGAGGGATACGGGCCAGGTGCAGGACGGTGGGACTAGGAAGATAAATGGTTCAGCACAGTCAAGAAGGGCCTTTTGGCTCCTGCATCTTACGTTGCTATGATATGTTTCTTTTGTTTTATTGTGGAAAAATTAAATGCTGTTGCTGAGCTTGACTAGCTGAGGACCGAGGCCCCGAAGAACACAGGATAAGATGCAGAAGCTGCTCTGATTGTGCGAGCTAACAAAAGTTTGCAAAGATTCATTCCAAGAATGAGGTAATGTTAACTTTTCTCCGACACTGTCGTGGTAATGGAGGAACTGACTGCAGACGTGCAGTTCTAAATTTGCGCACCGCTCGGAAGCATTCGTTGACTGGCTGATATCTAACAAGTGCTTCTTGAAATCGCTCACTGTGAATCATCCCCTGAACATTTGCCAAATGTCTTCCGTACTTTTCCATGAGAACATATGTTTTCAAATTAAGCTTCCATTTTCCTGCCTGATAACTTCATAAATGACCTTACTCCAATTAAGTGTTTTTCTAATTGTCTCTGTCTATCTCTCCAATGCAGCTTTAATGGAAATATAATTATGAACACTATCTCCAGAATGCTTTTCCACTGAGAGATATGAAACCTGACCAGTTTGATTTCCCAGTACCAAATCAAGTACAACCTCTCCTCTTGTAGGCTTATCTACATGTTGTGTCACGAAACATTACTGCAAACCACGTAACAGACTCCACTCCATCTAAACCCCTTGCTCTAGGGAGATAGCAATCAAAATTTGAGAAATTAAACTCTGCCATCGCGACTACTCTGTCATTATCGCGTCTTTCCAGGCTCAGGTTTCCTGTCTGCTACTCGATATCTCTGCTATTATTGGGCGGCCTATAAAAACACCCATTAAAGTTATTGAACCCTTACTGTTACAAATCTTCGTCCTCAGAGACTCCGTAGAGAATTCCGGCATGGCGTACACCTTTTCTGCAGCTGTGTCACTATCTCTGTTCAACAGTGCCACTACCCCACCTCTTTTGCCTCCCTCCATGTCTTTCTGTAACTTCAAAACTCGACCCCGAAAGTAACCATTCCTGTCCCTGAGGCATCGAAGTATCTGTAATGGCCACCAGATCAGAATTCAAAGGAGACAGTGATCACACTCCCCTTCCTTTATCATAACATTGGAGAGGGATAGGTTCAGATCAGTTAGCAAAGCGTTTAATTGAATTAAGCCAAAATCCGGGGCTAACAGGCAGGAATTGGGAAGCATAAATTGGGATCAGGTGTTCTCAGAACTGTAAGAAAGAGTTATGATACATGTTTACGGGATATTTGGTTGGAGTTATGCATAGGCATGTTCCAATGAGAAGGGGAAATTATGGTACGGTACAGAAACCGTGGTCAACAAAGGCTGTTGGAAATTATGTCAATAATAAAAGAAGGCCTTATGAAAAGTTTAAAAGTTAAGCAGATGACGGAGATCTGGAAGATTATAAAGCTAGCCGGAAGGAGCTTCAGAAAGAAATTAGGAGCCAGAAGTGGCATTAAGAAGCCTTTGGAGGTTAGGATTCAGCTGCACCGCAGCATACTCGATAAGTATGTGAAGAACAAGTGGATAAGACGTGAGGGATTGGGACGAATCAAGTATGACAGTGGAAAAGGGTGGATGGAACCGGAGGAGACAGCAGAGGAATATAATGAATACTTTGCTTCAGAATTCACCAGGGCAAAGGATTCTGGCGTTTGTACGGGTGACTTAGAGCGGACTGAAAACCTTGAGTAATTACACATTAATAAAGGCAAAATGCAGGAGTTGCAAAAGTTGCAAAAGTCACAGGGAATGGAGGATCAGGCTACTGTGCGAGCCGAGCGAGCAGATTGTTGAACTAGTAGCGATGATGATTGTATCATCAATAGGGATGGGTAAGGTTCCGGGGGATTAGAGGGTCGCGGATGTTGTTCCTTTATTCACGAAAGGGAGTAGAGCTAGCCCAGGAAATTATAGATCAATGAGTCTTACTTCAGTGGTTGCTACGTTGAAGGAGAAGATCCTGAGAGGCAGGATTAGTGAACATTCGGAGAGGCGTGATATAATTAATAATAGTCAGCATGGATATTCAAAGGTAGGTCGTGCATTAATAGCCGGACTGATTTTTTTTGATGGTGTGACTGAACATATCGATGTAGGTAGCGCAGTATATCTAGGTTTCAACGAGTGATTTCAACGATAATTTGATAACGTACCCATGGAAGTTTTATTGGGAAAGTAAGGGTGGATGGGACAGAAGGGGACTTTGCTTTCTGGATGCAGAACTGGCTTGCCCACAAGGATTTAAATGGGTCATATTCTGCAGGGAGGCCGGTGAACAGTGGAGTTCCTCAGGGATCTGTTCTGGGACCCTTACTCTTCGTGATTTTATAAATTACCTGGATGAAGATGTGGAGGTGTGGCTTCGTAGATTTGCGGACTATACATGTTTGGGGTTGTTGAAATGCCCCCAATAATGAGCTTACAGCGGGACAGTCCTAGGATGCAAAACTGGGCTGAGAAGAGGCAGATGGTGTTCAACCAGGATAAGTGAGAGGTAGCCCTCTTTTGTACGTCCAATATGTTGGAACGATTCTTGGCAGTTTGGTGGCTTGGAGACATCTGGGAGTTCGAGTCCACAGGACACTCAACACTGCTGCCCAGGTTGTCTCCGTCCTTAAGAAAGCATCCGTTGCATTGGTCTTCTATTTTAGGAGTTTAGTTTATTTTAGGAGCTGAGTTTAGGAGCAGAGAGGTAATAATACAAATGATCAGATCCCACTTGGAATACTGTGCTCAGTTCTAGTCGCCTCACTACAGGAAGGATGTGGAAACGATAGAAAGGATGAAGAGGAGATTTAGAGGGACGTTGCCTGGATTGGAGAGCCTGCCTTATGAGAATAGGTTGTCAACTCGGCTATATTTCCTTGTAGCGACGGAGAATGACAGACGACCTGATAAGGTGTCTAAGATGCTGAAAGGCATTGATCGTTTGGATAGTCAGAGGCCTGCCCCCCCACCCCCCAGGAGTGAAATGGATAGCACTAGAGGGAACAGTTTTAAGCTGCTTAGAAGTAGGTACAGAGGGGATGTCAGGGTATTTTTGTTTTGAACGGAGAGAGAGGTGAGAGCGCGCAATGCGCTGCCGGACATGGTAGTGGAGCCCGACAGGACAGCCACTTTTAACAGTCTCCTGGACAGGTACATGTAGCTCAGGAGAATAGAGAGCTATTGGTAAACCCAGGTAATTTGGAACTCCATTCTGTAAAAAGTCTGGATGATTCGGAGGTAAGGACATGTTCGCACAGTTTGTCGGCCGAAGGATCTCTATTGTGATCTATGCATTCTGTGTTTCTATATTTCTATGACCGCTGGACGGAGCGGTCTGAGGAGAGTGGATCCGAGGGCCACCTACGATCGGGAGAGGTCGACGGGAACAAATGGACGACACTGTGAGCTCCGCCGTTGGAATATTAGACTGTTTCAGGACAATGTTCCCCTTTCATATTTGTTATGTTGCTTTACTAACCATATAGTCAAAATGCAAATTTAAAGCTCAGTCGTTTGCCCTCATATTGTGTACTGTTTTTAAACATCGTACAACATCCACCTAAAGGAGAATTCGTAAGTTTATCGGGCCGGGGGCTACCATCACCCGGATGAAGCCGCGAGTCTTACTGATGATTGCATTCCCCTCATTTTTTTATTTTCTTGTAAGCCCTTACTTTAGCTTTTACAAGAACCTTGAGTTCCCTTTTCGGCCTAAATCGAATACTTCTTGAGTACTGAGAACTTCTTCAGTTTTGGAATACACATGTCCTGCACCTTCCTCATTTTTTTCCTGGAAAGGAAAGCAAATGCTGCTCTGCAAAAATCCCTTCCAGAAATGGTTGGAGAAATGGCAGATGGGTTCAGCCCGGACAAATAGAAAGATATAGCACACTATTAAAGATAAGACAGGTTCGATGAGCAGAGGGATCTTACGGTCCGTGTATGCAGCTCCATAAACGTGGCTCCGCAGTTTGCAGACGATGTGAGGATAAGTAGAGGGGAAGGTAGTTTTGAGGATGTAGACAGGTTGCAGAAGAGCTTAGACAGGGCAAAGTAATGGCAGATGTACTGCTATGTTGAAACATGTATTTGTCATGCACTTTGGGAGAAAATGAAAGGGTTGACTTTTCTAAATGGAGAGAAAACACAAAAATCATTGATTCAAGGGGACTAAAGTCCTTGTGGAGAATCCCTAAAGGTTATTTTGCAGGTTGAACAGAAATTTACAGCACATTCTCGGCCCCTCAGCCCACAATGTTGTGCCGATGATGTAACTTTCTCAGCTTGAGTCTGTTTTTGATCAGGGCAAATGCATATCAGCATTTCAACTCGAATATAAAAGGAAAGGTGTGATGCTGAGACTTTATAAAGCACTGGTGAGGCCTCACGTGGAGTATTGTGAACAGTTTTGGGCCTCTTATCTTAGAAATATGTTGCTCAAAGTGGAGAGGTTTCAAACGAGGTTCACAAAAATTCTTACAAGTTTGAAGGGTCTCATATGAGAAGTACTTGATATCTCTAGGCTTGTACTCACTTGAATTTCGAAGGAAGAATCTGACCACATTGAAATCTCTTTATTTAAATTCCTTGACCGAGTGGTCGTGGAGAGGATAGATTCCGTGGTTGGGGAGTCGAAGACCAGTGGACAAAGACTTGGAAGAATGGCGCCACCTTTTAGAACAGAGACGAAGAGAAATTTATTTAGCCAGAGAGTGGTGAAGCTGTGGATGTATTTGGCACAGGCGGCCGTGGAGGCCAAAACGTACTTTTTTATGTTTATAGCAGAGGTTCTTGATTGGCCAGGGCTTGAAGGAATACTGGAAGAAGGGAGTGGATTGAGGGTGAGTAGTAAATCGCATCAGACACTATGAAATGGTGCAGCAGACTAAATGAGACAAATAGACTAATTCTGATTCTAAATCCTACGTTCACATGATAAGTTACTTTGTTTTATTGTGCAAAAACGAAATGTTGTTGCTGAGCTTGACTAGTGGAAGACTGAGGCCACGGGATAAGATGCAGACGCTGCCTTGCTTGTGCCAGCTGACAAAAGCTAACCACATTTTATACGAAGAATGAGCTAATGTTAACGTTTCTGCGAAACTGCATTGGTAATGGAGGAACTGACAGCAGATGTGCAGTTCTAATTTTGTGCACCGCACGAAACCCTTTGTAGATTGGCTAATATCCAACAAGTGCTTCCTGAAATCGCTCAGTGTGTATATTTGGCTGTTGGCTATCGCCCAAAATTCACTGTATAAATTTAAGAAATAACCTGACTTTGGCGGAGTCGTAAGGCAACGTGATCACGAATTCAAGGGTTAACCGTGCACCGATGCCTGTGCCTTTATTTCTCTTTGATACCGGGATAAATAAGTATCTGTACATCCTTTAGCTTTTACAACAGCCTTGAATTCCCTTTTCGGTAGCAATTGAATACTTCTTCAAAATTGAGTACTCCTCCATTTTTAGGAAAAAACATGTCCTGCACCTTCCTCATTTTTTTCACCCAGAAATTCAAGCCATTGCCGCTCTGCTGACATCCCTTGCAGATATGGTTGGAGAATTGACAGTGGAGTTCATCACGGACAAATACTAACATATAGCACGCTATTAAAGACAAAATTGTTTCGATGAGCAGAGGGGCCTTGTTCATAGATCCCTGAACGTGGCTACACATTTTGCAGACCATATGAGGATAAGTGTAGTGGCAGGCAGTTTTGAGGAAGTAGACAGGCTACAGATGGACTTAGAGATGGCAAAGTAATGGCAGATGGACTACTGTGTTAGGTATTGCACTTTGGAAGGAGAAGAAAAAGGTAGAACATACAAAGCTAATGGTAAGGCAACGAGGTCTGCAGTGGAAAATAGGGATCTTAGAATACAGATATATAATTCCATAAAAGTAGCTTCACAGATAGATCCGGTAGTAAAGAGAGCTTTTGGTACATTGACATTTCTAAGGCTTGGAATATTTGGAGTATTGTGTGCAGTTTTAGTCACCAAATTGCAAAACGGATATTAATAAGGTTGAAAGAGTGCAGAGAAGGTTTACAAAGATGTTGCCGGGACTTGAGAAACTGAGTTACAGAGAAAGGTTGAATAGTTTTGGACTTTACTCACCGGAACGTAGAAGAATGAGGGGAGTCATGATAGAGGTGAATAAAATTATGATGGGTAAAGATAGAATGAATGCAAGCAGGCTTTTTCCCCTGAGGCGAGGGGACAAAAAATCAGAGGTCATGAGTTAAGGGTGAAGGGTGAAAAGTTTAAAGGGAACTTTAGTGGGGCTTTTTCACACAGAGAGGGGTGCAAGTGTGGAATGAGCTGCCAGATGACGTGACAAATGTAGGCTCACATTTAACATTAAAGAAAGATCTTGGACAGGTACATTGATGAAAGTTGCATGGAAGAATATGTTCCAGGTGTCGGTCGGTGGGACTAGGCAGAAAATGGTTCGGCACAGCCAAGAAGGGCGAAAAGGCCTGTTTCTGTGCAGTAATGTTCTATGTTTCTATGGTTTATAAATGAGATTCATCATCGACTCAAACCCCTAACGTTGTAATTCCTTCTGTTACTAGAGAGCCATAGATGGTGATGAAAACAAGCGGCGACTAAATTCTCGAACACACTCCGACTCAAACTTGAAAGAAACAGGGCAACAGTGATGAAATCGAAAGATAAAGTTACAAGCAACAGTACAAGACAAATTGTCTCTAGGAACAGATAGGATTTATTAAAAATCGTTATTCACATTTTAATATTAGAGGTTAATGAAAATTGTAATCGCTACTTCATCTATTACACCAGCATGTGTTATTTCGCCTGACGCCCGAAGGCTTTTGACAGACTGGAATGGGAATATTTATTTATATACTTGAATAATTTAATTTTAGCCCCAAATTTATATCTTGGATTCAATTGATATATCATACACCTTTGGCTGCTGTATTTACCTATTATGAAAGATACATTTATTTAGGCTTTTTCGAGGTACTAGACAGGGCTGTTCTTTAAGCCCTTTACTACTTGATTTGCCCTGGTTACGCTCTTCATGATTCACCCAATATATTTGGTGTTATTCATGGGAATTGGACGCATGAATTATCACTGTATGCAGGTGACCTGTTGCTATATACCTATAACCCAGTGAACTCCATTACAGCAGTAATAACTCTACTTCATTAGTCTAGTAGTTTTTTTTCTATTTATAAATTGAATTTTAATCAGAGTGTGCTTTTCCATTAAATATGCAAGTTAAAATTTATAGACAATCACCTTTTACATTACTTGCTGATTACTTTATTTATTTGGGTGGTAAAATACTAAGAAGCATAAAGACCAAATAAATTTAATTATTTTACATTTAATTAACCATGTCCAACAGCGGTTTATTCAATGGTCCCAATTGTACTTATCTTTGATTGGTCGAATTAATTCTATTAAGATGATTTTTTTACCTAAATATCTGCATATGTTTCAGGCAGTATCACATTTCTTTCCTAAATCTGTGTTTTTTGATATTACTGATTCGAACATTTCTACGTATATATGACAGAATAGAAATAGTATTTACAGAAATCAAAAAAGGAAGGCGGTTTGGCTTTGCCGAAACTTGGAGTTTACAATTGTGCAACAAATATTCGATATGTAACGTTTTGGACACAGGAGCAGACAATGATAAATCGAATAAATAAAAACACAGTACTAATATGATTTCAATTTAGAAACTTTTTGGATTGAGTAAATTTATCCTGTCAAGTTATATTATATCCATTGTTTTCTTTCAACCATTAAGAATTGATCAAGCTTTTGTCCTTTTATAGAAAGCAAAGAATGTTTCCTTATGTTTCCTTGATTTATTCATGGATGATTGTTTTATGTTCTTTGAAAAGTTGACTAACAAATATGTTGCCTTGGTAGCACTTTGAGATATTTACAGATTAGAAACTTTCTGAACGCTACTTTAGTTACCTTTCCCATATGGCATCAAATTGAAATTACAGAAGAAAACAAAAAAGTTTAAATCCATATCAGAAGGGATTAATAGCATTTATTTATGTTTTAATTATAAAAATACCCTTAGGTACTTCCGATAAAATATAGATTGTGTGATAAAGAGAATTCCAAATATCTTTATCTACAAATAAATGGGAGACAATTCAACGAGTTAATACTTCTTCAATTTGTGCCAGAAGTATTGATACAATTTAATGCATTTCCTTGGGCTCATATATCCAAGGATAAGTTAGCTCGTTTTATCTTCCATATAAATCTTGTTTGTGATAGCTGTAATTCTGAAGTAGCTCCACTGTCACATATGTTCCGGTCTTGCTCTATCATTGTAAAAGGTTGGAAATATATTGTTGATATCATTTCAGCAGTTCTGAGTGTTGCTTTACAATCTCATCCTACTACAGCAAAATCTTGTACTACCAGTAATAGACTCCAGTCATTTATCCTCATCAGCTCTTGTCGTTCAATTGCATTTGTTACATTATTAGGCAGTAGATCCATTTTACTTAAATGGAAAGATTCCAATACTCCTACCACATTTCAATGGCTTTCCCAAACGATCGCCAGTTAAATCTTGGAAAAAAAAAATAGGAGTGTTACTATCGAACCTTCCGTTAAATTTGAAGAGACTTAGATGCCACTTATTGAATATTTTCTTATGATATACGTTGACACTTCCTGAATCCTTTTTTAGTAATTTCTTTCTCAGGTCTCGTGGAGCGGAGTTAACGAAAAATCATAATTTTAGGCGATGAAATAAGGCAGCCAAACATTTTTACTTTGTTTCCTTTTAGATTTTTTTTTATATAGTTTAGGGTTCTTTTTTTCTTTCTTTATAAAATATCTATTTCATGATTAGTTACTAAGAGATTGGGAGTCTAAACTACATTGTTACTTTGAAACAGTTGTTGTACATGTTGACCGTTATTAATGCAATCCCGATCTCTTGATATCATTCTTATGATTGTAATGTTTACCTATTTGAAATTTAATAAAATGATTCAAAAAGAAGGAAAGAAAAATAAAACATAGAGAACCAAATGCACGATAATGGTCTTTGCCCCACTAAGTTGTGCCGAACATGTACATACCTTAGAAATTACCCATTGTTACCCATAGCCTATTTTTCCAAGGTTTATGTACCTTTCCAGGAGTCTCGGAAAAGTCCCTAATCGATTCTGCCTCCACCCCCGTGGCTTGTAGCCCACTCCACGCTCTCACCACTACTGCATAAAACGACTTACCCGTCATCGACTCTGTACGTACATCCAAACACCTTAAAAATATCTGCTCTCGTTCATGCGAACTTATACTTTCATCCTCTGGAAATGAATCCTAACCTTCTATTTCCCTCCATCACCACCACTCCACCTGTAAATTAACCATCAGGGAATAGCGCACGAGGTTCCCAAATCCTTTTGCGCCGCCGCTATTTAATATTTCTCCCAATTTAGAGAAACGTCAATGCTTTTATTTCTTGTACATGACAATACACTTCACCTCACTGTAATCCATCAGCAACTGCTTTGTCCAGTTCCCGTATCTGTCTTCAAAACCACCTGTAGATCTGAAATGCTATCACCGATCTACAGTGACTGGGGTTTCCCGAAGAGGACGTTAAACACTCCGTTGCAGAGGAAGATACCTCCCTCTGGGTTTGGAGCTTGTTGATTAGAACTGAACACTTAGCTGTTGTCAATAAACCGTAGCCTGGCGTAAATATTGCTTTTGTCCAGATGGTCCAAGTTCCAGAGTAGAGCAAGTGAGATTTCAACCGCCGTGCTCCTATTCCGGAGAGAGACAATGTGAAGCAATTCCAGCGTTGGGCCCAATTTAGATAATCTAACACCCATATATTTCAATGAATGAAGGGTCGGAGGGAAGGCGGATAATTGTATTGAAGATGAGTTTAGTTTACAAACAGAGGAAATGTGTAGAGAGAAGAGGCTATTGACAGGGCAAATTTGTAGTCAGTGGGATGAGTTGCAATGTAGAAGAACAGAATCGGGGAGGATGGATGCAGGACTGGAGGTGTTATATTTGAATGCACACGGTACACGGAATAAGAAGATGAAGTCGCAGCGCAGATGCAGATTGGCAGGTGTGATTTTACAGGCATCACTGAATGATTGATGCGGGAGAGATTCGCATTGGTGGAGGAGTTGTTCACTGAATGATGTATGCGGGAGAGTTTCGCATGGGTGGAGGAGTGGCTCACTGAATGATGGTTGCGGGAGAGATTCGCATGAACGGAGGAGTGGCTCACTGGAAGAAAGCAGAGTGCTGGGATACATGGGCGTGACTCTGTTTGGCAATCAGTGGTGAGTGGTGTGCCGCACGAGTCGGTTCTGGTCCCACAACTGCTCACGATATATATTTACGATCTGCAAGAGAGGTCCGAGTATAGTGTCCCGAAAATGGCTGAAGTTACACAACTGTTCACGATATTCATTAACGGTCTGGAAGAGAGGATAGAGTGTCGTGTACCTAAGTTTGCTGATGATATTAAATTGACTGGAAAAGCAAATTGTGCAGAAGATACTGAGAGTCTACATAGAGATATAGATAGTTTGTGTGGCCGAGGAACTGGCAGACGGAATACAATGTTGGGAAACGGGATGTCATCCACTTTGGCAGGAAAAAATACAGAAGAGCAGATCATTACTTAAGTGGTAAAATATTGCAGCATGCTGCTGTGCGGAGGGACGGACAAGCACCTGTACATGAATCACAAAGGTTTGGTTTGCAGGTGCAGCAGGCTGTCAGGAAGGCAAATGAAATGTTGTCCTTCATTACGAGAGGGGCTGAGCTAAAGCGCAGGGAGGTTATGGTGGAACTGTACAGGGTCCTGGTGTTGCCACAACTGGAATGCTGCGGGCAGTTCTGGTCTCCTTACTTGAGGAAGGATATACTCGACTTGGAGGAGGTGCAGAAGAGGCTCAGTAGGTTCACTTCGGGGATGGCGAGTGAGAGAATATGAAGAAATATTGAGTCGCCTGGCGCTCTACTCACTGGAATCCAAAGAAAGGGAGGAGATCTTAGAGAAACAGCTAAAAAAGAGATAAGATAGAAGCAGGGAAGCTGTTCTTCTGGGAGCTGAAACGAGAACGAATGGACGATGCCTCAAGTTTTTCTTAATGCGAGGGTTGAGAAAGGGAGGAAGGTAGAAAAGAGAGAGGAATGGTGGGAAAAGAGGAGAGTGCTGAAAATATGGAGAACGAGATAGATAGAGAGAGAGAGAGAGAGAGAGAGAGAGAGAGAGAGAGAGAGAGAGAGAGAGAGAGAGAGAGAGAGAGAGAGAGAGAGAGAGAGAGAGAGAGAGAGAGAGAGAGAGAGAGAGAGAGAGAGAGAGAGAGAGAGAGAGAGAGAGAGTGCTCCACTATTTCGAGGGGAGAAGTTTACTTCACTCGGAGGGCGGTGTGGGCTTACTCCGGTGTGTGTTCGGGATTTGACCTGGGGTCGTGGCTTCTCGCGGACTGAAGGCCTGGAGCCCCGGCGATGAGCAGGAACAGACCAACGCCCAAACCAGGAACCACCGGTGGATGCATATCTCCCGGGAAATACAGGCTCTGTATGAGTGACAGAAATCATTCCGACATTCTCTTTCTCCTCCTATTTATCTTCCTCTCTTCGTCCTTTGCCTATATTCCTCTCCTCCATCCCTCCCCACGGTTCTCTTTTCACTCACTGAAGCGCTCTCTCTGCCCTTCTCTCTCCTCCACTCTGCCTCCTGTCTTTCTGGCTCTCCCTCTCTTTCTCCCGTTTCACCGCCTCTTTTCTCCCTCTTTCCCAATCTTTATCCGAATCTCTTTATCCTTTATTCTCTGCATCCCTCCTCCGTACCCCTGTTTCCCCACTTCCGTCACGCTTAGCTTCCATCACTCTCCACACTCTCCCCCTTCTCTCACCCCCTCGACTTTCTGTACACTCCCGCTCACCGCTTCTCCGCTGATCTCTCATCTTCCCCTCTGACCCCTTGCTCTCTTTCTCCCCACTCTCGATATTCTCCCAGCACCCGCCACTCTAATCTGTCTCAGCAACGCACTCCCATTTCCGCATTCTCTGTCCTCTCCGCAATTCCTCTCCCTGCTCTCGTTTCCTCTCTTTATCAGCTGTCCACCTGCTGTTTGCTGGTGTCGGTTTGACCGCCTTCTCATCACGGGTTTCCTCCGACAACGGTCGTTTTCAGCTCAGAGACGCAGAGAGTCCTGTACAAGATGGACGAGAGCAAGACCTACGTAAATGTGAAGTTCGGACAAACGGATGCACAGTCTCCTTCCAACGGTGAGTGGGTCAGATAAAAACGGGGGTAGAGAGACCTCAATTCTGTGTTTGATTCCGGGTGTGTGTGATCTGACGGGTGGAGGGAGCCTCACTGACTCTCACTGTTCTGTCCCCAGCTGAACCTGAGGTATCGTACGTGGAACTTAATCTCAGGACCATCTCTGTTCCCCGGTTCCGGACAGGTGGAGGTCAGTTTCATCTCTGTCAGTTTGACTGTATTGAGGTGATGTGTTCATTCCTGTCGGGAGATCTCAGGGAAGGCGCACAATTGACCCTAACGATTAATCAGAGGGAACCCACGAACCCATCACGCTCACTGTTCTGTCCCCAGCTGAAAGGTGGGATAGGCGATGAGGAGGGTGATCTGTTGGAGGATTGGCGCAGAGCCTGCACTCGGGGTAGGGGATTGAAGACAGAACTGGGGAGGGGCAGTATAGAGGGAGCCCTATGGAATAGGATGAAGAGAGAGTGTTGTGGGAGGGGTCAGTAAAGAGCGAATGTCATCGGAAGTGCGGTATGGTGGTTGTACAGCGGGAGGGGTGCTGAGCAGGAGACATTAAGAAAGGAGAACTATGGGGATGGCAAAGAGCAGGAAGCACCGAGGGAGGACTGATGAGGATAGAGGACAGTGGGAGGGGCGCTATATAAAATTAAAACCTCACTCTACTCTTTCTTACCCCAGTCTCTATTCCCTCTCTCCATCTCCTCGCTGCCCTCTTTCTCCTACTACCTCACTAACCCTCTCCCTCTTTTCCCCCGTTATCGCCCGTACCTCGTTCATCCTCTCTCTCCACGATTTCTCACACCTCTCTTCCTCTATTCCCCTTCTGTCTCGACTTTCACCTTACGCCATTCTGCCTTTCTCCATCTTTCAACCCCTACTCTCCCCACCCTTTCCCTCATCTCACTCTTTCTACCGACTCGCCACTTCATTCTCTCTCACTTTTCAAACGCTCTACCGCCCCTCTATCACACCGCCCTCTCCCGCTCTTCCTCTTCCCGCATCCTCTCGCTCCCTGTTATTTCTCTCAATCTATCTCCAGGTCCATCCCCTCTCGCTCCCTCCCCAATTTTCCACTCATTCCCACTCCACACACTTTATTTTTCTCTATCCACCACTCCCCTCTTTCTGCTTCGCGCTCTCTTCGGTTTCTCTTATCCTTCTGTTTTCCCCTCTCTCACTTTCCCTCTCGCACTCTTTGTCTCTTCACCCGTCCACCTTGTCCTCTTTTCTACCTCTCCCCACTTTTTCTCTCTCTCTCACCCCTGTCAATGTTCCTTCACTCATCGTCTGCCATCCATTACTTCACTCTCTCTCTCTCTCTCTCTCTCACACACACACACACACACACACACACTCACACACACACACTCACACACACACACACACTCATATTCTCCGTCTCTCCTCCCCAGTCGGTCTGACCTCCACCTACGCAGAGCTGAACTTTTCGAAAGACGATACCCTCATTGCTGAGTCTGAGGATCACCGCAACGCCTCGCGGCCCGGCGAGCAGCCAATCACTGCACAGATAGGTCAGTGGTCGCTGTATTGACGTCATTCTGGAGAGTCTCACAAGTCATGCCCCCAAGTCTCCACGTTCCTAATGTACCCGAATAGACCACTTCCTCTGGCAGCTCGTTCCATAGATGGTATACCATCTGGGTAAACGAAGAAACATAGAAAATCTACTGCACTATACAGGCCCTTTGGCACACTAGGTTATGCCGAATATGTACCCACCTTAGAAATTACTAGCCCTACCTAAAGCCTTCTATTTTACTATGCTCCATGTATCACTCTAAAAGCCTCTTAAAACACCCTATCGTATTCACCACCACCACCGTTGCCAGCAGTCCACTCCACGCACCCTCCACTCTCTGAGTAAAAAAACTTACCACTGACATCTCCTCTGCAACTACTCCCCAGCACCTTAAAACTGTGTCCTCTTTAGGAACCATTTCAGCCCTGGGGGAAAGCCTCTTACTATCCAAACGATCAATGCCTCTCATCATCTTTTATACTTCTGTCAGCTCTAACTCATACTCCTTCGCTCCAAGGAGAAAAGGCCAAGTTCACTTAACCTATTCTCTTAAGGCATGCTCCCTAACCAGGCAAAATCCTTATAACTTTCCTCTGCACCGTTTCTACGATTTTCCCATCCTTTCTATAGTAAGGCCACCAGAGCTGAGCATAGAACTCCAGATGGGACTTAGCAATGTCCTGTAGAGCTGCAACATTACATCTTGGTTCCTAAATTAACTTCCACGATTGATGAAGGCCATCTTAACCGCAGAGACAACCTGTGCAGATGCTTTGAGCGTCCTAGGGACTCGGACCCCAAGATCCCTCTAATCTTCCACACTGCCAAGTGTCTTACAATGAATATTATATTCTGCCAACATATTTGACCTAGTAAAATGAACCACCGCAAACCTATCTCGGTTGAACTCCATCTGCCACTTCTCAGCCCAGATGTGCATCGCATCAATGTCCCACTGTAACCACTGACAGCCCTCCGAACTATCCACCAAACCTTCAACCTTTGTGTAAACTGCAAATATACTAACCAATTTCTCCACTTCCTCATCCAGGTCATTTATAAAAATCACGATGAGTAAGGATCCCAGAACAGATTCCTGAGTCACAACACTGGTGACCGGCCTCCATGCAAAATATGACTCGTCTACATCCACACTTCGCCTTCTGTGCGCAAGCCGGTTCTCGATCCACAAAGCAACGTCCCATTGGATCCCAAGCTTCTTTACTTTCTCAACAGGCCTTGCATGGGGTACCTTATCAAGTGCCTTGCTGGAAACCATACACAGTACATCTACTGCTTTTCCTTCATCAATATGTTTAGACACATCCTCATAAAATTAAATCAGGCTGGTATCGCACAACCCCCTCTTGACAAAGCCATGCTGACTACTCCTAATCATGTTATAGCTCTCCAAATGTTCAAAAGTCCTGCCTCTCGGGATTCTCTCCATCAACTTAACAACTACTGCGGTACGACTCACTTGAGTATAATTTAACAACATCCTCAACCCTCCAATACTCCGGAACCTCTCCCGTCCCCATTGATCATACAAAGATCATCAGCAGAGGCTCAGCAATCTCCTCCATCGCCTTCCACAGTAATTTGAGGTACATGCCATCCGGTCCCGGCGACTTATTCAACTTGATCCTTTCCAAAATCACCAGCACATCCGGATTCTTAATATCTAAGTGCTCAAGCTTTTCAGTCTGCTGCTACTGTCAAGAAGATTATTTTCCATAGTGAATACTGAAGCGAAGTGGTCAAGAAGTACCTTCGCTATTACCTCCGCTTCCACCCACAGTTTCCCCACTATCTCATTTGATAGGTCCTATTCTTTCACGGCTTATCCTCTTACTCTTTTCATACTTGTACAATCCCTTGGGGAGCTCCTTAATCTTACCCGCCAAGGTTTTACATGGTCCCTTCTGGCTCTCCGAAATTCCCTTTTAAGTTCTTTCTTGTTAGACGTACAATCCTCTAGATCTCTAATATTGTCTGGCTCTCGGACCCTTTTGCAAGCTGTTTCTTTTCTTCTTGACTAGATTTATTACAGCCTTTGTACACCACTGTTCCTCTAACTTACCATATCTTCTCAGTCTCATTGGAATGTACCTATGCAGAACTCCACACAAATATCCTCTAATCATTTGCAGATTTCATCCGTACTTTTTACTGATATCATCTGTTTCTTATTTAAGCTTCCAATTTCCTGCCTGATAGCCTCATAACTCCCCTACTCCAATTAAACGTTTTTCTAACTTGTCTGCTCCTATCTCTCTTCAGTGCCGTTGTATAGGTGATAGAATTATGATCACTCTCTGAAATATGCTCTCCAACTGAGATTTCTGACACATGGCCAGGTTGATTCCCCAATGACAAATCAAGTACAGCCTCTTCTCTTGTAGATTTATCTATCTTCCTGAACAGTGCTAACAAACTCCACCTCATCTAAACCCCTTGTTGTAGGGAGATGCCAATCGATACTTAGGAAAGTAAAATCTCCCATCGCGTCAATTTTGTTATGAAACATTTCCAGGATCTGTTTCCATATCTGCTCCTCAATATCCCTGTTACACTTGGGCGGCCTATAAAATAAAACTGTAAATTTATTGACCCCTTCCAGTTCCTAACCTCCACAAACAGAGACTCATTAGACAATCCCACCATAGCGTCCACCTTTTCTGCAGCCGATGATACACAGATATGTGGAGGAGCGAGTAGTGTTGAGGAAATAGAGAGACTTCGGTAGTTCAGTAAAATGGACAAAGAAGTGGCGAATGAAATACAATCTTAGAAAGTGTATGATCATGCACTTTGGTGGATGAAATAATTCAATGGACTATTATTAAGATGTAGAGAAAATTCTAAATGCAGAGATGCAAAGGTACTTGGGAGAATTTGTGCAAGGTACCCTGAAGGTTAATCTCCAGGTTAGGTTGGTGGTGAAGAAAGCGAATGAAATGTTAACATTCAGTTCTAGATGTACAGAATATAAGAGCAGGGATGTGTTTATGAGGCACCATAATGCACTCATTAGACCACACATAGATTTTTTTTGCAGTTTTAATCTCCATATTTATACTGATATTACAGTCAATAGCCAATAGATGCAGGAGTAGGTCATTCGGCCACTGGAGCCAGAACCACCATTCAATGTGATCATGTTTGATCATTCGCAATCAGTACCCCGCTCCTGCTTTCTCCCCAAATCCCTTGACTCCGCTATCTTTAAGAGCTCTATCTAACTCTTTCTTGAATGGATCCAGAGGATTGGCCTCCACTGCTTCCGAGGGAGAGCATTCCATATATCCTCAGCTCGCTGGGTGAAAGTGTTTTTCCTCAACTCCGTTCAAAATGGTTTACCCCTTATTCTTAAACTGTGGCCTCAGGTTCTGGGCTCCCCAAAGATCGGGAACATGTTTCCTGCCTCTAACCTGTCCAATCCCTTAATAATCTTATAAGCCTCAATCATATCCCCTCTCATTCTTCTAAATTCCAGTGTATACAAGCCCTGTCGCTCCAATCTTTCAACATATGACAGTCCCGCCACCCCGGGTATTTACTTCATGAACGTACGCTGCACTCCCTGAATATCAAAAATGTCCTTCCTCAAATTTGGAGACCAAAACTGAACACAATGCTCCAGCTGTGGACTCACCAGGGCCCTGTATAACTGCAGAAGGATCTCTTTGCTCCGATACTCTACTCTCCTTGATATGAAGGTTAACGTGCCATAAGCTTCCTTCACTGCCTGGTGTACCTGCATGTTTACTTTCAGTGATTTATGTACAAAAACACCCAGATCTCGTTGTACTTCCCCTTTTCCTAACTTGACACCATTCAGATATTAATCTCCCTTCCTATTCTTGCCACCAAAGTGGATAACCTCACATTTATGCACATGAAACTGTATTTGCCATGCGTCTGCCCGCTCAGCCAACCTGACCAAGTCACTCTGCAATCTCCTATCATCCTCCCCATCTTTCACACCGCCACCAGCTTTGTGTCTGCTAATTCGCTGATGGTACGTTTAATCCCTTCATCTAAATCATTAATGCATATTGTAAAAAGTTGCTCTCCAAGCACCGAGCCTTTCGGTACCCCTTGAGTCACTACCTGCCATTCTCAAAAGCACTCGTTTATCAGTACTCTTCGTTTCCTGTCTGCCAACCAATTTTATATCCATGTTAGTACCCTACCCCCAATACCATGTGCTCTAATTTTGCCCCCTAATCTCCTATGTGGGGCCTTATCAAAGGCTTTCTGAAAGTGCAGGTACACTACATCCACCGGCTGTCACTTGACCATTTTCATAATTACATCCTCAAAAAATAGCCGAAGATTATTCAAGCATGATTTCTCCTTATTTCCATTAGCGAGGGTTCAGAGAAGATTAACGAGAATAATTCCAGGAACGAAAGGGTTACCGCATGAAGAATGTCTGGCAGCTCTTGTGCTGTGTTCCCTGGAGTTCAGGAGAATGAGCGAGGATCTCATATAAAATCCTAAATGTTAAAATTCCTGCACACACTAGATATGGAACTGTTACTTTCTGTGGTAAGGGATTCCAGGACAAGAGGACACAACTTCAGGATTGAAGGTCGTACGTTTAAAAATGAGAGGCAGAGAAATTACTTTAGTCAGAGGGAGGTAAATCTGTGGAATTTGTTACCACGAGCAGCTGCGGAAGCCAAGTCACTGGGTGCATTTAAGGCAGAGAGAGGTAGGTTCTTGACGAGGCGGCGTTTCAAAGGGTATAGGAAGAAGGCAGAGGAGTGGGGATGACTAGTATTAGATCAGGCCACGATTGAATGGCGGACCAGATTCGATGGCCCGAATGGCCTACTTCTGCCACTATATCTTATGGTTGTATGGTCGTCTTCTCTCTCCACAGCTGCGGATGAACAGCAGTCGAAAATGAAGATCGGAAACAGACCGCACCGTCTGATCTGCCTACTCTGCCTAGTCACAGCCGCCCTCATCGTGATAGTGACTGGTCTCTCGATCCATGGTGAGTGGAACGGTCTCCCGGTGGAGTCAGACCCTAAATATTGACACCCACGCGCCCCTCACTGTAACACAGTTTAAAACGCATCACCAAAACATGGACACACTCGAACCGTAATAAAAACACGGCCTTTACCGTAACATAATCAAGACTCGTCCTGACCACCATAACATTCACCATAACATCAACAATGTTGTTGCCGTAGCACGGTCACGACCTTCAACGAGACAGAGATACAGTCCTGACCGCGACACTGACACAAACATCGCTGTGACACACACGTGGCTTTCACACTGACAGCAACGCACCCCTCACTGTAATATCGGCAAGCCCCTGCCCGTGTCACTGATAAACTCCTCAAGACGACACCGAAACACACCTCACATGACACCGACACGCTCTTTACCGTGACACTGAGGTACCGTACACCGAGACACCTTCACGCTCTTCAGCGTGATCCGCTCTGCACCGCATCGTGACAAAGACTCACACGTCACTGTAATACCCCTTACCGAGACAGTATCACCCCTTAACATAACACCGATGCACCGCTCACTGAGGCAATTACCCTCACCTCACCCGAACACAGGCAAAGAATGATACTGACTTAGTACGGTCGGTGACAGCGACACACACCTCAGCGTGACCCTCTCACACACACCGTGGTCATGACATGTCTCTCACGGTGACGCAGACATACACCGCTCTGAGAGCACAGCGCGCCCCACACAGATACTTCACCCACCGTGACACCACAAGGTCCCTCATCCTGACATATACTTCGCCTTGACATCGAGATACACTTCACTGTGACCTGGTCACCTCCCGCCGGGGCACAAAAACTCCTATCACAGCGACATCGACACGCCACTCAGAGCAACTCGGACATGCCCCGCTCGATAGTAACGCAGACCCCGATAGTAACAACAACAAAACCTTTAGCGGGGCATTGATATACCCCTCAGCGTGACTCAGACTCGCCCCACAAGGTGGCGCCAACGCCTCTCACTGTGCCACAAGCACATCCATCACTGTGACACCCTTCACCGTGACACTGACGCAACACTCTCTGTTAACCGTTCGGTATTAAATGGTAATCTTTTGGAAGAGGACAACGAGGCTTTGAGAGGCAGTGCGGCGGCGGCCATTTTTAAATTGTCCAATAGCGTCTCAGATAGGAGTTCTGAGAGGCGGGACTGCGCAGGCGCGTGAGGAGGCCTGGGAAAGAGGGAAGATATAAAAAAGGAGAGACTTAGTGAGGTAGTTCTCTTTTGGAAGAGGACAGCGAGGCTTTGAGAGGAAATGCGGCGGCGGCCATTTTCAAATTGTCCAACTGCGTCTGCGATCGGAGTTCTGAGAGGCGGGACTGCGCAGGCGCGTGAGGAGGCATGGGAAGGAGGGAAGATATAAAAAGAACGCAGCCTTAAGAAGCGGGCAGCTTCGTTTGCTGGCAGCGGAGTGTGCCGGGAGCAGAGTGTAGGGCTTGGGCTCAGGGGGCATAGGCTGATGAGGGCAGAGTAGGCTTATCTTTTAGTTCTTGTTATTTTTCAGTTATTTGGGAAGTATGAGTGTGAGGGCAGCTTGTTGTTCTCGGTGTCGGATATCGAGGTCCTGGAGTCTCCGAGCCGCCCGGACGTCCACATCTGCGCCAGTTACACCGAACTGCAGCTCCTGAAGGGCCGAGTTAGGGAACTGGAGCTGCAGCTCGATGACATCGCCTGGTCAGGGAGAGTGAGGAGGTGATTGAGAGGAGTTACAGGCAAGTGGTCAGTCCGGGGCCGCGGGAGGCAGATAGGTGGGTCACGGTCAGGAAGGGGAAGAGGCAGGTACTAGAGAGTACCCCAGTGGCTGTACCCCTTGACAATAAGGACTCATGTTTGAGTTCTGTTGGGGGGGGGGGGCAGCCTTCCTGTTGGAAATGACAGCGGCCGGGTCTCCGGCACAGAGGACGGCCCTGTAGCTCAGAAGGGTAGTGATAGAAGAAAGTGGACCATAGTAATAGGGGACTCGATAGTCAGGGGTTCAGACAGGCGGTTCTGTGGAGGTGAACGGGAGTCCCGGATGGTAATTTGCCTACCTGGTGCCAGGGTTCGGGACGTTTCTGATCGCGTCCAAGATATCCTGAAGTGGGAGGGTGAGGAGCCAGAGGTCGTGGTACATGTAGGTACCAATGACATAGGTAGGAAAGGGGAAGAGATCCTGGAATGAGAGTATAGGGAGTTAGGAAGGCCGTTAAGAAAATGGTCCGCAAAGGTAGTAATCTCGGGAATACTGCCTGTGCCACGCGACAGTGAGAGTGGGAATAGAATTAGGTGGAGGATGAATGCGTGGATGTGGGATTGGAGCAGGGGGCAAGGACTCAAGTTTCTGGTTCATTGGGACCTCTTCTGGGGCAGGCATGATCTGTTCAAGAAGTACGGATTACACTTGAATCCTGGGGGGACCAATATCCTAGCGGGGAGGTTGCCAGGGCTACAGGGCAGAGTATAATCTAGTAAGATGGGGGGGGGGGGGCGGGAATCAATTTGAGGAAACCATGAGAGAGGAGATTAGTTCACCAGTAGAGCAAGTAAATAGACATTGTGTGAGGGAGGAAAGGCAGGCGATCGAGAAGGGATGCGCTCAGCCCGAAGCTGTAGGGGAGAAGAAAGAAATGGATAATACATTTGAATGCATTGTTAGGGATGAAAAGAGAGGAGAGGGTGGAGAGTGGCTTAAATGTATCTATTTTAATGCTAGGAGCATTGTAAGAAAGGTGGATGAGTTTAATGCGTGGATTGATACCTGGAATTATGATGTTGTAGCTATTAGTGAAACATGGTTGCAGGAAGGGTGTGATTGGCAACTAAATATTCCTGGATTTAGTTGCTTCAGGTGTGATAGAGTAGGAGGGGCCAGATGAGGAGGTGTTACTTTGCTTGTCCGAGAAAATCTTATGGCGGTGCTTTGGAAGGATAGATTAGAGAGCTCCTCTAGGGAGGCTATTTGGGAAGAATTGAGGAATTGGGTGTAGTAGCACTGATAGGAGTGTATTATAGGCCACCTAATGGGGAGCATGAGTTGGAAGAGCAAATGCGTAAGGAGATAGCAGATATTTGTACCAAACACAAGTTGGTGATTGAGGGAGATTTTAATTTTCCACACGTAGACTGGGAAGCTCATTCTGTAAAAGGCCTGGATGGTTTTGAGTTTGTGAAATGTGTGCAGGATAGTTTTTTTGCAACAATGCATATAAGTACCGACTAGAGATGGGCCAGTGTTGGATCTCCTGTTAGGGAATGCGATAGGTAAGCTGACAGATGTATGTGTTGGGGAGCAATTCGGGTCCAGTGATCAGAATAGCATTAGCTTCAATATAATTATGGAGAAGGACACGACAGGACCTAGAGTTGAGATTTTTGATTGGAGAAAGGCTAACTTTGAGGAGATGCGAAGAGATTTAGAGAGAGTGGATTGGGTCAAGTTGTTTTTTGGGAAGGATGCAATGGAGAAATGGAGATCATTTAAGGGTGAAATTATGAGGGTACAGAATCTTTATGTTCCTTTTAGGTTGAAAGGAAAGGCTAAAGGTTTGTAAGCACCATGGCTTTCAAGGGATATTAGAAATTTGGTTCGGAAAAAGAGGGATGTCTACAATAGATATAGGCAGCATGGAGTAAAGGAATTGCTCGAGGAATATAAAGAATGTAAAAGGAATCTTAAGAAAGAGATTAGAAAAGCTAAAAAAAGATACGAGGTTGGTTTGGCAAATAAGCTGAAAGTAAATCCGAAAGGATTCTGCAGTTATATTAAAAAGCAAGAGGATAGTGAGGGATAAAATTGGCCCCTTAGAGAATCAAATTGGTCAGCTATGTGTGGAGCCGAGGGAGATGGGAGAGATTTGGAACGATTTCTTCTCTTCGGTTTTCACTCAGGAGAAGGATATTGAATTGTGTAAGGTGTGGGAAACAAGTAATGAAGTTATAGATCCTATGACAATTAAAGAGGTGGAATACTGGCGCATTTAAGAAATTTAAAAGTGGATACATCTCCGGGTCCTTACAGGATATTCCCCAGGACCTTGAGGGAAGTTTGTGTAGAAATAGCAGGAGCTCTGACGGAGATCTTTAAGATGTCATTAGAAACGGGGATTGTGCCGGAGGATTGGTGTATTGCTCATGTGGTTCCATTGTTTAAAAAGGGTTCTAGAAGTAAGTCTCGCAATTATAGACCTGTCAGTTTGACATCAGTGGTGGGTAAATTAATGGCAAGTATTCTTAGAGATAGTATTAATAATTATATGGATAGAAAGGATCTGATTAGGAGTAGCCAGCATGGATTTGTGCGTGGAAGGTCATGTTTGACAAATCTTATTGAATTTTTTGAAGAAGTTACGTGGAAGGTTGACGAGGGTAAGGCAGTGGGTGTAGTATGTATGGACTTCAGCAAAGCCTTTGACAAAGTTCCACATGGATGGTTAGTTAAGATGGTTCAGTCTTTAGGTATTAATGCTGGAGTAATAAAATGGATTCAACAGTGGCTAGATGGGAGATGCCAGAGATAGTGGTGGATAAGTGTTTATCGGGATGGAGGCCGGTGACTAACGGGGTGCCTCAGGGATCCGTTTTGGGCCCAATGATGTTTGTAATATACATAAATGATCTGGATGATGGGGTGGTAAATTGGTTTAGTAAATATGCCGATGATACTAAGGTAGGAGGTGTTGTGGATAATGAAGTTGGTTTTCAAAGCTTGCAGGGAGATTTATGCCGGTTGGAAGAATGGGCTGAACGTTGGCAGATGGATTTCAATGCTGAGAAGTGTGAGGTTCTACATTTTGGCAGGAATAATCCAAATAGAACATACAGGGTAAATGGTAGGGCATTGAGGAATGCAGTGGAACAGAGAGATCTAGGAATAACAGTGCATAGTTCCCTGAAGGTGGAGTCTCATGTAGATAGGGTGGTGAAGAAGGCTTTTGGAACGCTGGCCTTTATAGATCAGAGCATTGAGTACAGACGTTGGGATGTAATGTTAAAATTGTACAAGGCTTTGGTAAGGCCAAATTTAGATTATTGTGTGCAGTTATGGTCACCGAATTATAGGAAAGATATCAATAAATTAGAGAGAGTGCAGAGACGATTTACTAGGATGTTACCTGTGTTTCAGCACTTAAGTTACAGAGAAAGGTTGAACAAGTTAGGCCTCTATTAATTGGAGCACAGAAGGTTGAGGGGGGATTTGATTGATGTATTTAAAATTTTGAGAGGGATAGATGGAGTTGACATGAATAGGCTGTTTCCACTGAGAGTAGGGGAGATTAAAACGAGAGGACATGATTTGAGAGTTAGGGGGCAGAAGTTTAAGGGAAACACGAGGGGATATTTATTTACTCAGAGAGTGATAGCTGTGCGGAATGAGCTTCTTGTAGAAGTAGTAGAGGCCAGTTCAGTTGTGTCATTTAAGGTAAAATTGGATAGGTATCTGGACAGGAAAGGAGGGGAGGGTTCTGGGCTGAGTGCGGGTAGTTGGGACTTGGTGAGATTAATAGTTCGGCACGGACTAGGAGGGCCGAGATGGCCTGTTTCCGTGCTGTGATTGTTATATAGTTATATGGTTATATGGTACCGTGACGCTGAATCACGTATCACAGTAAACACTAAACATCCCTCACCATCTCTCTCAGTGTCACAGATTCATCAATCTAAGGTCACTTCTGACCGAGACTACCATGAGTTAAAATCAACCCTTCAATCCATGCTCTCCGCACTCAACTGTAATCGGTCCACTCTCCGTAACCAGTTCACTGAGATGGAAACGAAGTACAGATCTGTCAATGAGACCAAAGCTCAAATCTGTGAATTTTTGACCAGCAGAAGAGGTGAGGCATCATCCCCCTCTTTCACCCGCTCCTCATCACAGGGCAGGCATGGAGAGAGGAGGCGTCACTCTGTGCTTGACATCGGAAGTGTATGGTGATGGATTGGTGGGTGATTCACTCTGTGTTTGACCCCGTAAGTGTGTGATGGGGCTGCGTGGAGGAAGTTTCACACTGTCACTGAATCCAGGAGAGTGTGATGGGACGTTGTGGAGGTGGATTTACTCTGTGTCTGAACACGAGATTGTGAGACGTAACATTACAGCTTCACTCGATGTCTCACTCCGGGAATGTCTGATGGGACAGTATGGATCCAGCGTCACTGTGTCTGACCCCGGGACTGTGTGATTGGACGGTGTGGGGGGTGTCTTTTCTCGTTTTCTGACCCCTGTCCGATTTGATGCTACCGTGCAGAAGGAGCATCTGTGTTACTGTGTCTGACCAATGGAGTATGCGGCGGGATGGTGCAGAGAGTGTTTCATTTCGAATTTGATCACGAGAGGTGTGTTGGGGAAGTGTTGATGGAGGCTAACTCTGTGTTTTTTCCGCAGCATTGTGTGATGGGACAGGGTGCAGGGAGCTTCACTCCATGTTTGACCAAAGGAGTGTCTGATAGTGTGGTGGAGAGAAAGCTTCATTCTGTGTCTGACCCCGGTCGTGTGTGTTGGAACAGTTGGGAAGAAGCATCACTGTGTCTGACACCGGGAGAGTATGATAAGACCATGAGACAAGAGCTTCATTCTTCGTCTGTCCCCGAGAGTGTGTGACGGGACATTCTGTGCGGAACCCAAATTTGTGTACTTTCATTGCGAGTATGATCCCAGAAGTTTTGGATGGGACGGTGTGAAGGGAGATTGTCTCTGTCTGATCCTGGGAGTGTGTGATTGGATGATGTGGAGGGAGATTCACTCTGTGTCTAACCCCGGAAGTGTGTGATTGGATGGTTTGGAGGGAGATTCACTCTGTTTCTGATAACTGGATTGTGTGTTGAGAAAGTCTGGTGGGAGATTAACACTGTGTCCAAGCCCAGGATTGTGTGATGGGACGATGTGGAGGAAGTTTCACTTTGTACCTGACCCCGAGAGTGTGACGGGACGGTGTGCAGAGATTGTATTCTATGTCTGTCTTCCGGTGGATGTAGGCGATTGACTTTTACTTGTTCGGAATTTTCAAGGGACTTTTGAGGATGGTATTTCATTCTGTATTTGACCAGTTGTGTGTGATGGGCCGGTGAGGAGGGATCCTCTTTCTGTGTCTGACACGCAGCGGATGTAATGGACAGTATGCAGGGAGATTCACTGCTCCTTGTTCCTAACTTTCAGAGCAAACGTTTTCCCAGGAATGGATCAGAAATGAAGACGGGTGTTATTTTATATCCACGTTTAAATATTACTACAAAGAGGCGAAAGAGTATTGTTTGAGCACTGATTCTAAACTTCTTGAAATAAATTCAGCGGAAGAAGAGGTACGTGTCATGATCGACGGAAGATTTATCCACACCAGAGTGAAGCTCCCTCCACACCGTTTGATCACACACTTCCAGGGTCAGGCACAAGGTGAAGCTCCCCCCTTCTAGTCCCAGCACACACTTCCAGTGCCAGAAATGGAGAGAATTTCCTCCACACTATCCTATCACACATTTCCTGGATCAGACACAGAATGAAGCTCCCTCCACACCGTCACATTACACACTCCCGTGGTAGGACACAAAGCGCTCCCTCCATACCGTCTCATCACACACTCCCGGGCGTCAGACACAGAGTGAGGCCCTCCACACCGTACCATGATTTTCTCCTGTTGTGAGACACAGAATTAAGCTCCTTTAACACCATCTCTTCACACTCTCCTGGAGTCGGACATAAAGGTACTCTCCTTAAATTTTGCTCGAATTCAATCATTAATGATAGCAATTTAATTTCACAGATTTTTATTAGCAAAGCTGTCCACGACCAAGGCATTTCATATTGGATTGGAAAATGCAAAGACGGGTGAGATTTGGGGTCTTGCAAGTTTCTGAGAAGAAAGTGGGCCGTCGAATTGATACAGGTTGCGAGAGGCGAGTGGGCAGTGGATTTATTTTGGGGACTGGCACAGGCTGCGGGAATTTTGTGTGCAGTGGGATTAGTTTGTGGTCAGACATGGTTGGCTAAAGGGAATGTGCATTGGCATGAGTTTGGAGACTGACAAGGTCTGTAGGGAGAAAATGGGGAATCGGGGCATTTTATTTTTTTAAGACAAAATCAAACCTGCCTCTGCAATCTACTGGAAACTTGTTCCACACAGCTACCACTCTCTGAGTAAAGAACTTTCCCCTTGTGTTGCCCCTAAACTTTTGCCTATTAACTCTCAACTCATGTCGATTTGTTTGAATCTCCCTTACTCTCAGTAGTAAAAGCCTATCTGCGTTAAATATACCTATTCCCCTTGTAATCTTAAATCCCTCTGTCAATTCCCCCCTCAACCTTCTACTCTCCAAAGAATAAAGAGCTAACTTGTTCAACCTTTCCCGGTAAAATACGTGCTGAAACATTGGTTACGTTCCAGAAATCTCGTCGGTACTCTATTTATTTTTTGACATCTTTCCCATAATTCTCTGACAGAGCAGTACACAGAACTCCAAATTTGCCCTCACCAATGCCTTGTACAATTTTAACATTACATCCCAACTCTGATACCCATTGCATGATTTATAAAGGCCAGCATACCAAAAGTTTTCTTCACCATCCTATCCACATGAGATTCCACCTTCAGGCAACTGTGCACCATTATTCCTAGATCACTCGGTTCTACAGCATTCTTGAGTGCCCTACCATTTACCATGTATGTCCTATTTTGATGAGTCCTATCGAAAAGTAGCACCTCACGCTTATCAGCATTAAACTCCATTTGCCATCTTCCAGCTGGCCTAAATCACTCTGAAAGCTTTGAAAACATACTTCATTATCCACAACGACACCTATCTTAGCAACATCTGCATATTTACTAATCCAATTTACTACCCCACCATCCAGATCGTTAATAGATATGAAGAACAGCATTGGATCCAGCACAGATCCCTGAGGGACACCACTAGTCACCGGCCTCCAACCTGACAAACAGTTATCCACCGCTGCTCTCTGGCATCTCCCAACCAACCACTATTGAATCCATTTTACTATTTCAATATAAATACTTAACTATTTAACCTTTCTAACTGTCCTTCCGTCAAGGGCCTTGTCAAAGGCCTTACTGAAGTCCATGTAGACAAAATCAACTGCTTTACCATCGTCAGCTTCCTAGAAACCTCTTCAGAAACCTCAATAAGAAATAGTAAACATGACGTTCCACGCACGAATCCATGTTGACTGCACCTAATCAGACACTGTCTATCCAGATAATTATATATACCATGTCCAAGAATAGACAAGAGACAATAGACAATAGGTGCAGAAGTAGACCATTCGGCCCCTCGAGTCTGCACCGCCATTCTGAGATCATGGCTAATAATTCACTATCAATACCCTGTCCATGCCTTGTCCCCATAGTCCCTGCCTTGTCCCCATTATCTTACCCACCACTGACGTCAAACCGACAGGCCTATACTAGCTAGGTTTCCTCTTATAACTCGTTTTAAACAGCGGAACCACATGAGTAATACACCAATCCTCTGGCAGCATCCCCGTTCCTAATGACATTTTAAATATTACCGTCAGAGGCCCAGTTATTGTTCCAATCCACTCCTAAATCCTTTCGCATCTCCTCAAAGTTAGCCTATCTCCAATCAAAAATCTCAGCTCTGGGTCCAGTCCTATCCTTCTCCATAACTAAATTTAAAATAATGGTATTGTGACTTTTGGACCCGAAGTGATCTCCAAATCATACCTCCGTCACCTGATATATCTCATTCCCGAACAGCAGATCCGACACTGCCCCTTCTCTGGTTGGTACCTCTATGTATTACTGCAAAAAAAGCTATACTGCACACATTATACAACTCCAAACCATCCAGCCCTTTTTCAGAATGTGTTTCCCTTTCTATATGTGGAAAATTAAAATCTCCCACAATCACATCCTGGGTGCTTACTACAAGTATCTGCTATCTCCTAACCAATTTGCTCCTCCAATTCTCGGTCCCCGTTAGGTGGTATAGAATTGTTACTACACCTTTCCCATTCCTCAAATCCACCCAGATAGCCTCCCTAGACGAGGCCTCTAATCTATCCTGCTTAACCACAGCTGTAATATTTTCTCTGACAAGCAATGCAACACCTCCGATTCAATCACACCTGAAGCAGCGAAATCCACGAATATTTAGTTGCCAATCACACCCCTCCTGAAACAATGTTTCACTAATTGCTACAACATCATATTTCCAGGTATCCATCCATGCTCTAAGCTCATCCACCTTTCATACAATGCTCCGAGCATTAAAATAGATGCATTTAAAAAACTCTCCTTTTAAAAAACCTCTTCCTCTCTGTTTATCCTTAACGTCTCAAACAACTGTGTTATCATTTTCTTCCTTCTCCCCTACATCTTCGGTCTGAGTGCTCCCCTTCTCTGTCACCTACCTATCCTCCCTCACACAGTGTCTACAAGCTTTCTTTATTTGTGACCTAATCTCCTCTCTCCTAGTCTCTGCAAATTGATTCCCACCCTCCAACCATTCTAGTTTAAAATCTCCCCAGTAGCCTTAGCAAATCTCCCGGCCAGGATATTTGTCCCCCTGGATTCAAATGTAACCCATCCTTTTTGTACAGGTCGCACCTGCCCTAAAAGCGGTCCCAGTGATTCAGAAAGTTGAACTCTTGACCACTGCTCCAATCCTTCAGCCAGGAATTTATTCTCCACCTCATTCCATTCCTTCTCTCACTGTCACGTGGCACAGGCACTCCCTTCCTAGCTCCCTATATTCTCCGTGCAGGAACTCTTCCCTTGTCCTATCTATGTCATTGTTACCTATATGTACCACGACCTCTGGCTCCTCACACTCCCAAATCTGGATATCATGGACGCGATCCGAAACATCCCCGACCCTGGCATCAGGGAGGCAAACTACCATCCGGGTCTCCTGACTGCGTCCACAGAATCGCCCATCTGTCCACTTAACTATCGAGTCCCCGATTACTGCTGCCTTCCTCTTCCTTTCCCTCCCTTTCCCTAGGCTTCTGAGCTACAGGGCCGGACTCTGTGCCGGTGGCACGGCCACTGTCGTTACCCCCAGGTAGGTTGCCCCCCCCCAACAGTACTCAATCAGGAATACTTATTGTCAAGGGGTACAGCCACTGGTGTACTCTCTAGTACTTGACTCCTCCCCTTGCCTCTCCAAACCGTGACCCACCTGTCTGCCTCCCGTGGCCCTGGTGTGACCACCTGCCTGTAACACATCTCTATCATCTTCTCCCTCTCACTGACCAGACGAAGGTCATGAATCTACAGATCCAGTTCCCTATCACAGTCGCTTAGGATCTGCTGCTCTGCGCACCTGGAGCAGATGTACACGTCCCGGAGACAAGGAGTCTCCAAGACCTCGCACATCCGACACCGAGAACAATAATCTGCCCTCACACTCGGAATCAACCGTTTCCTCAAATAACAGTAACAATTAAAAGCTAATTCTACCTTCCCTCGCCAGAATCCACCTGAGCCCTTTGAGCCAAAGCCCTTTCGCTTTCACTCTGCTCCCGGCTCACTCCGCTGCCAGCAAAACGACGCTGCCCGCTGCATAAGGCTGTTTTCTATTTAAATATCGGTCGCTTCAATGCCCAACGTCACACGTCTGAGCAATCCTGCCTCTCTTAACCGCGATCAGAAGCAGAAAAAATCAAAATGGCTCCCGCCGCACACCCGCTCTGATACTCAGAATTCCATCTCCAAATGTGGAATCTGACATGGTCGGAGGGACGAGAGTGAGAAGTGCGAGTCTTTAGGTGGTTGGCACATATCTTTAGGGAGAAGGCTAGGCATTGGGAATATTGTGGGGACTCGCACGGGGCCTTGAGGTGAGGGAACAGCTATGGAGCTCTTTTGGGATCTGACCCAGGTTGTCGGAGAGAGAGAGGTAATGGAAGCACTTTGGGGCCTGGCACATGTCTGTGGGGAGAGATTGAGGGATGGGTGTACTTTGGGAACAGACACAGATCTGCGGGGAGAAAATGTTTCCGTGGGAGCACTATGGGTACAGAGAGACGTCCGTCCGGAGAGCATGGGAAGCAGGAGATGTTTTGTTGACTGACACAGGTCTCTAAGAAGAGGGTTGAGGAGTGGGATTATTTCGGGGACAGGCACGGGAGAGTGGGGAGAGAGTCAGGCTGTGAGTATAGTTTGGACTGACACTGATCTGTGGGATGGGAGTACTTAGGCTCAAAGGATAGGCCTATGGGGAGATAGTAAAGCAGTGAAAGCATTTCGAGGACTGACATGGGGCCTTGGGGGGACTGGCGCTGTGGGAATATTTTGTGGATTGACACGGGCATGTGAGAAGCAGGTTTGGTACTCTTATTATTCTGGTCTCTGACACCGATCTATAGGTAGAGAGTGGGGCAAGGGATTACTTTGGTGACTGACACAGGGGTGCAGGGAGAGAGTGGGTCAGTGGGAGTATTCTGCAGACTGACACAGGGCTGTGTTTGGAAAGTGGGGTTGTGGGAGATGTTGTGGTGCTACAGGTCAAAGGCGAGGGAGGGTATCTGTGGTTTTGGGGACTGACTGCTGGAGGTGCGTTGAAATTGTTTACCCCTCTTTGACAGAGAAGTGGCTTCGAATGCCTTGGGCCGGATTAACGGTGGAGATTTTGAATGCGGTAAATGTACACCGTACAGTGAGAATAAACCTTGCGATCAGGTTCGTACCCGCTTCATCTGTGAGAAGTCTGCACCTTTGTGCCCGGATATTTCTGAAAAGATCCAGGGTCTCTGTCACCAACCAGTGGGACCGAGTTAAATATAATGATAAAACCCTCTTTCTCCTCCATTTCTCTTAACCACTCTCACTACCCTTTCCGCGCCGCTGCCCCTCACACTTACCATATCCTGCTCTTTCCTTCTATCACAATCTTAGTCACCATCTTACCCTCTCTGTATCCTCGTCCGTCTAAAGACTCCCCCTCAGCCTTCTCCACTCCCGCTTCCTCTGTTTCATCCCCGTTTTCTTCACCCTGGTTTCTTGCCTCCCTCTCCCCCAATTCCGGCTTCCGTTCCCGGTCTCTCCCTAGATTCTCTCCTCCGTCTGTACCCATCTCCCCATTCCCATTGTGTCTCTTTTGTCTACCCAAACTCGCTCCACGCTTCTATCTTTAGCTACTCTCGCCTCAATCATGTGCGTTAATGTTCTCGATACCCCAGTGCGAGGGAAATAGAGAGCGCGCATTCGCCGTATCTGTGTCCCCCGTGACTTTGTACACCTCTGTAAGGTCACCGAAAAAAGTCACAGAATTCCCAACCTCGCTCCATATCTCAGTCCCTCCTCTCCCGGTAGCATCCTCGGAAATCTCCCAGTGCAATCATTCCAGTTCGTTGAGATTTCTCTTAGAGCAAGGCAAGCAGAACTGAACTCCATACTCCAAGTGCGGCCTGACCGACGTCATCTGCAACTGCAACGTGACCTCCGACTCCCGGACTCAGTGTCCTGACGGATGAAGGCCAGCGTGTCAAATGTCCTGTCCACCTGTATCGCATCTTTTCTACCGGATTCATGGTCTGTTTTATTATCTGTGACTTAGACGGCCTGAGATTTGTTCGACTGAAGAATCAGTAGGGCGCAAATGTGTAAAATTAATGTCAAATGCATAAAGCTAATAAATGCCGCAAAAAGTGGAGGTGGTGCTGTTGTGTTCAAGAATATGCTGGCGGAGGGGAAGAAGGTGTTCCTGGTTCATTGAGTTTTCAGTCTCCTGTTCGTCGTCAACCCTCCTTCCCAGACGACCATCCTCGTCTCCATCATGCACGATTTCCCTACAGCCCTCCCCGTTTCCGCCGCCACCATCTTCTTCCACACACCACGCCTCCATCACCCCTCCGTCCCCTACACTCCGCGCCGTCTCCGTTATCTGCTCGTTCCCCAGCTCCTCTCTCCGTCTCCCTGACCTGCTCCATCCCCTACAGATCTTCCACGGTTCCATTAACCCACTCCCCCCTCTGCACGTCTCCCTCTCTCTGTGTTTATATAGAATTATGGGTAGAAAGGGGGAGAGGTGACTTCTGTTGTTAACCCACCCAGCCCCCTTCCACCGGATGTCGGTCTCTCGGATCTGAGCCTCTGCACTGTTCTGTGTAAACAGGCCGATCGTTTGGTTCGACAACACTTCATCCCAGTGACTGATATCTCACCGTGTTCCCACCAAAATCACCCACTCTTCAAATTCTCTCTTGTTCCTTACACACCCTCTGAACAGAAACACACACGTTCTCCGAGCCGGACTCACAAACCAAGACTTCAGGAACGGCGGAGTTCTGAGGAATGGTGAGGGAGAAGATCTTCAGAACATGGGAGTCTCTGAGTCTATAAACAGGTGGGTTGGATGGGACATTGTGGAGAGACTAGTGTTTGAATGTATGTGTGAGTGTGTTTGTGTTTGTTTGTGTGTTTGTGAGTGTGTGTGTGTGTGTGTGAGAGAGAGAGAGAGAGAGAGAGAGAGAGAGTGTGTGTGTGTGAGTGTGTGTGTGTGTGTGTGTGTGTGTGTGTGTGTGTGTGAGAGAGAGAGAGATAAGCCAGAGTAGAGGGAAAGATTCGCAGGAATTTCAGTGGACTTCAGTGGAAGTCAGAGGGTACATTTAGAGCATTTTTTAATCTTCAAAGAGGAGAGTCTCGGGTCAGAGAGAAACACAAAACTGTTGGTTGATTTATTTTCAGTTTAGTTATTGTTTCTTTGTTTATAATCACACAAAGCTGTAGCAATGTCTGGAATGAGAGTTGAATGCTCCTCTTGCAGGACGTGGAAAGGCGGGGAGACCTCAAGAATTCCTGACAACTGCACCTGTAAGAGGGACATCCAGCTGCACCTTCTAACACTCTGCGTTACGGAGTTGTACCTGGAAATGGATGAACTCGGGATTAGTCGGGAAGCTGAGGAGGAGATAGGGAGGGCATATCTCTATACTTACAGGTGCAGGATACAGGAAACTGGGTGACAGACAGGAAGTTTATAGGGTCAAAACGGCCGGAACCAGTGCAGAGACCCCTTGTGGCCAAACCGCTCAATAACAGGTAGACCACTTTGGATATTTCTGGATGGGAAGAGAGAGGTGAGAATGACCAAGTAGGGGAAAGTCTCACCGGTCAGGTCTCTGGAAGAGAGTATGGTTCTGTGGCTCAGAAGGGAAAAGGGTGAAATGGAGCGAGCTTTATCGATAGGGTTGTCTTTGTTTGGGGGTAGTCAAATAGCTACTGAGTACGAGATTCCTCGATGGTATGCGGTCCTTAGCGTCGCCAGTATACAGGTATGAAAAGGGAGCCGGTTCACCAAACTTATCTTTGTGCAGGTGTGGCAAAAATTAGAAGGAACATTCAGTTTAATATGTGACTAAAATCTTAGGGTTGGTACAAGATTTTCAGTTATGTGAATCACTGGGCTCTCTTCCTCAGAAGGTGCGACTTCTACAGACCAGACGGTTTCCTATCATTTCAATTCAATTCACTTTAAGTTTAATTATAATTTCTTCACACATCAATACCCATGAATACAGCCAGGACGAAGCTGCTAAACACAATATGCAACTGTCTCACACGGCACAAAGCACGCATAATATATATAACATAGAAAAACAGCATTCATATGTAGGATATGCGCAGGAGAGCTTCACGTCGTTACTGACTTCGCAAGTGTGTGATCGAGCAGTGTGCAGGGAGCTCACAATGTGTCTGACCTCGGGAGTGAGTGACGGGCCGGTGTGTAGGACGCTTCTCTGTGTCTGATTCCGGGGGTGTGTGATGGGACTGTGCGGAGAGAGCTTCAATCCTAGCTCCGACCGGGGATTCTGTGATGGGACGGTATAGAGGGAGCTACACTCTGAGACTGACGTTTGACATCGGGATTTTGCGATCGAACAGTGAGGAAGCAACTTGACTCTGTGCCTAACGCTCTTTGTATGTGCTGAGACTGTGCTTGGCGATCTTGACTCCATGCGTATCTGGCTCTGATAGTGCGTGAAGTTACGGTGAGGAGAATGCTTCAACATGAGTCTGGCCACGGGACTGTGTGATGGGACGGTTTGGATGGAGATTCACTCTGTGTCTGTCCCGAGAGAGTGAGATGTGACGGTGTGGAGGGAGATTCACTCTGTGTCTGACCCCGGGAGTGTGTGATGGGACGGTGTGGAGGGAGATACACTCTGTGTCTGACCCCGGGAGTGTGTGATGGGACGGGGAGGAGGGAGATTCACTCTGTGTTTGACCCCGGGAGTTTGTGATGGGACGGTGTGGAGGGAGATTCACTCTGTGTCTGACCCCGGGAGTTTGTGACGGGACGGGGTGTAGGGAAATTCACTCTGTGTCTGACCCCGGGAGTTTGTGATGGGACGGTGTGGAGGGAGATTCACTCTGTGTCTGACCCCGGGAGTGTGTAATGGGACGGTGTGGAGGGAGATTCGCTCTGTGTCTGACCCCGGGAGTGTGTGACGGGACGGGGTGTAGGGAGATTCACTCTGTGTCTGACACCGGGATTGTGTGATGGGACGGTGAGGAGGGAGATTCACCCTGTGTCTGGCCCCGGGATTGTGTGATGGGACGGGATACAGGGAGCTGCACACTGAGTTCCGAAGGTGAGGACGCAACTTTACTCTGTGCCTAACGCTGTTTGTGGGCGCTGGGACTGTGCTTTGCGAACTTGACTCCATGTCTGATCCCGGGAATGTGGTTTAGGAGAGTGTTTCGGGAATTTCTCTTTAAGTAGGTCAACAGGACGATTTGATGGAGAGTGCAGAGGGAGCATCACTCTGTCTCTAAACTCAGTCTCTGTGATCCGGCTGTTCGGAGGGATCTTCTCTTTACAGCTGACGCCTGGAATGGTGATGGGCCGGTCTGCAAGGATCGCCATTGCTGTGTTTGACTATCGGCTAATGTAATGTACGGTTTGGAAAGAGATTCACTGTAAATTGGTCCTATTTTCCAAAAAAGAGGATATGACAAGTCATCACTGTTCTAACTCTCCTTCCATGCGTCATTAAATACATTCAAATGAGTAAGAGGTATGTGTGAGCCACAATGATGAAACATACACACCAGACCGAAGTTCCCTCCAACCCTTCCCATCACACACTCCCGGGGTCAGACACAGAGTGAATCTCCCTCCACACCGTCCCATCACACACTCCCGGGTTCAGGCACAGAGTGAATTTCCCTCCATACCGTCCAAACGCACACTCCCGGGGTTCAGACACAGAGTGAATCTCCATCCACACTGTCCCATCTCACAATCCCGGGGTCGGACACTGAGTGAATCTCCCTCCATACTATCCCATTACACACTCCCGGGGTCAAACCCTGAGCGAATCTCCCTCCACAACGTCCCATCACACACTCGCGGGATCAGACGCAGTATGAATCTTCCTCCACACCGTCACACCACAAACTCCCTTGGACAGAAACAGAGTGATGCTCCCTTTAAAATGCCCCATCAAGGACTCCCAGATTCAGTCACATGGTGAAGCTCCCTCCTCCACGTCAAATCACAATCTCCCGGGATCAGACAAAGAATGAATTTCCCTCCACACCGTCCCATTACACGCTCCCTATCAGGGTCCCAATTTCCGAAACACCTCAGGGGTGAGACACATGGTGAATTTCCTTCCACACCTTTGGTGTTATTTCTTCTCATTTGCACCGGATATCGATCTCTCGGTTGTCAGCTTCTCTACGTCTCTGTGAGGAAAGGACCGTCCTGTGCACCGTCTCTTTCTCCTCCCCCTGAGGTCGAACTCTGGTCTCACATACACTTATTATCTCTAAGACAGACACAGTGTTGGAGACTACAGGAAATCTGAAGTGCTGGTGATTGGTGAGGAGAGAGAGCGAGGTGCGGGGGGGATTCTCTCTCTTTCTGAATACGGAACTGTGTTAGCGGACTGTGAGCCGGCAGATTCTGTTTGTGTCTGACCCTGGGAGAAAGTGATGGAACGGTGTGGAAGGAGATTCACTCTGTGTCTGTTCCCGGGAGTGTGTGATGGGACTGTGCGGAGAGAGCTTCACTCCGGGCTCGGACCGGGGATTGTGTGATGTGGCGGTGTAGAAGGAGCTACACTCGGAGTCTGACCTCGGGATTTTGAGATCGGACGGTGAGGAAACAACTCTGTGCCCGGCGCTGTTTGTGGGTGCTGGGACTGTGCTTTGCGAACTTGTCTCCTTGTCTGATCCCGGCAATGTGTTTTAGGAGAGTGTTTCGGGAAGTTCTCTTTATGCATGTCAACAGGACGATTGGATGGGAGTGCAGAGGGAGCATCACTCTGTCTCTAAACCTGCGAGTCTTTGTGATTGGGTGGATCGGTGGGGTCATCTCTTTATAGATGACGCCGGGAATATGTGATGGCCCATTGTGAAAGGATATCCATTCTCTGTCTGACTAACGGCGAATGTAATGGTGGGTTTGGAGAGAGGTTCACTGTAAATTGGTTCTCTTTTCCAGAAAAGACAATTCGACGAGGCATCCCTGTTGTAACTCTGTTTCCAAGCGTCTTGAAATACATTCGAAAGAGAAGAGGTATGTGACAGCCAAACAGAAGAAGCATACACTCCATCCCATTCCATAATTCCGGGTTCAGACACAGAGTGAATGTCCATCCACGCCGTCCCATCACACGCTCCCGGGGTCAGACACAGAGTGAATCTCCCTCCACACCGTCCCATCACACACTCCGGGGGTCAGACACAGAGTGAATCTCCCTCCACACCGTCCAATCACACAATCCCGGGGTCAGACAGAGTGAATCTCCATCCAGACCATCCAATCTCACACTCCCGGGGTCAGACACAGAGTGAATCTCCCTCCACACCGTCCCATCACACACTACCGGGGTCAGACACAGAGTGAATCTCCCTCAACACCGTCCCATCACACACTGACTCATTCAGACACACAGTGAATCACCCTACGCACAGTTCCATCACACACTCCTGTGGTCAGACACATAGTGAATTTCCCTCCACACCATCCCATCACAGACTCCCGGGGTCAGACACAGAGTGAATTTCCCTCCACACCGTCCTATTACACACTACCGGGGTCAGACACAGAGTGAATCTCCCTCAACACCGTCCCATCACACACTGACTCATTCAGACACACAGTTCTATCACACACTCCCGGGGTCAGACACAGATTGAATCTCCCTCCACACCATCCCATCACACACTCAGTGGTTCAGAAACACAGTGAATCACCTTCCGAACTGTCCCATCTCATACTCCCGGTGTCAGACACAGTGTGAATCTCCCTCCACACCGTCCATCCCACACTCCCGGGAACAGACACAGTGTGAAAATAACTCCACACCGTCCCATCCCACACTCCCGGGAACAGACACAGTGTGAAAATCACTCCACACCGTTCTATCACACAGCTGTAAAAGAGAGGAGCCGCGAGCCGGGGGAGGAATTGCTAAGGGAGAGGGAGATTGGGGGTGTGAGAGGAGGGTCGTCTGGAGGTTTAAGAGAGGCGGGGGGAAGTAGTTAGAGTGGGGAGAATCAGTGGGAGGGAGAGTGAGGGGAATGTTAGGGTTTGGCGGAGAGAGAATCATGAGTGACAGGGGTCAGAAAGGGGTATCACTGAAAGAAGGGGAGTGCAAGAATTGTAAGAGAATGTAGAGAGAGGGGTAGAAATGGAGAGGGTGGATTGTTGTTGGGAATCAATTTGGCTTCACTCTCGAGCTCTCTCTTTTTTTCTTCTATTCCCTCTCTCGGGCGGATATGTTACATTTACTGTCCGAGTGGTTTACAACCAACACACCATCCCCCACCGCAACATCCTGTTTATTCAGGCCCTCGGTGCTCTAGAAACCACGGCCCCGGGACAGACCAGAAACACCCACCGAAGTAACCGAGCTACAGAGACGAGCAACAGATTGCCCTTTTCAAACCGTGTAGAACTTACCAAAGAATGCATATATTTATATATTGAAGCTTACAGGAAACCAACACACGCTGCGCGGTGTTTGAAGTTAGACTCTCTTCGCCTATTGGAACAGAAGCTGGGGGCTTTGCAGTATTTCCGAGAAATATTGAAAGCGTGCGGCTACACTGACTGAACCGGCATACAGACAGGAAAAAATAAACGGCGTTCAACAAACGGAGTTCAGGAGCTCCCTCACAATCACTCCATCACCTTTTTTCTATCAATTTTTCTCTCTGCATCCCTCACTTTCCCCTCACTATCTCCCTATTTGAAACCTATGAGTGCCTCTAACCTGCTTCAATTTCGCTCCTCTCTCATGCTCTCTCTTTTATACTGTACTCGCACTCTGATTTTTCTAACTCACTGCCCTCCTCACTTCTCTCTTCCCATTCACTTGGAAATGGCTTTGGAAATGGGGGTGACTCTAGTGGATAAAGGGGTGGTTGTGATGGAGGAGATGTGCAGTCGCGGCTGTATCTGTGGCTGGGTGAGAGAGAGAGAGAGAGAGAGAGAGAGAGTGAGAGAGAGAGACAGAGAGAGAGACAGAGAGAGAGAGCGCCAAATCAGTATGCGCTGGGACTGTATTTTGAAATCTTGACTTGTGTCTGATCCCGGGAAAGTGTTTTCGGAGAATGTGTTGGAGTTCTCTGAATGTCTGCCAACAGGACTATTTGATGGGAGAGTGAAGATGGAGCTTCACTCTGTCTCTAATCCGCCGAGTCTGTGTGATCAGACGCTTCGGAGGGATCTTCCCTTTACAATAGTGCCATGAATTTGAGATGGACCGGTGTGAAAGGACGGGGCGAAACAACAATGTTCTAACTCTGTTTCAAAGCTTCTTGAAATAAATTCAAAAGAGCAAGAGTGATGTATGATACATCCACACCAGAGTGATACACCCTGCAATCCATCCCATTTCAGATATCGGGGGTCAGAGACATGCAGAAGCTACGTCCACACCGTCCTATCACATTCTGTTGGGCTGAGACACAGAGTGAATCTCCCTCCAACCGGACACATCACTCACTCCCGGGATCAGTCACAGAGTGAATCTCCCTCCACACCGTCCCATCACTCACTACCGGGGTTAGTCACAGAGTGAAGCGCCCTCCACACTGTCCCCATCACACACTCCCGGGGTCAGAAGAAAGTGAATCTCCATCCACACCATCCCATCTCGCACTCCGGGGGTCAGACACAGAGTGAATCTCCCTCCACACAGTCCCGTCACAGACTCCCGCAGTCAGACACAGAGTGAATTTCCCTCCGCACCGTCCATCATACAGTCCCGGTGTCAGACACAGAGTGAATCTCCCTCAACACCGTCCCATCACACACTCACTCTTTCAGACACACAGTGAATCACCGCCTCCGCACCGTTCCATCACACACTCCTGTGGTCAGACACAGAGTGAATCTCTGCTTCCACACCAACCCAACACAAACCCCATGGTCCAGACCACAGACTGAATCTCCCTCCACACCATCCCATCAAACACTCCCGGGATCAGACACAATGTGAATATCACTCCACACCCGTTCCATCACACACTCCAGGGAGTAGACACAGTGTGAATATCATTCCACACCGTTCCATCACACAGCTGTAAAAGAGAGTATCCGCGAGACGGGGGAGGAAGTACTAAGGGGAGAGGGAGATTGAGGGTGTGAGAGGAGGGTGGTCTGGATGGGATTAGAGAGGCGGGGAGAAGTAGTTAGAGTGTGGAGAAACAGTGGGAGGGAGAGTGAGGAGAAGGTTAGGGTTTGGCGGAGAGAGAACCGTGTGACAGGGGTCAGAAAGGGGTATCACTGAAAGAAGGGGAGGGCAAGCAGTGTTAGAGAATGTGAAGAGGGGGTTAGAAATGGAGAGGGTGGATTGTTGGTGGAAATCAATTTGGCCTTCTCTCTCGAGCTCTCTCTTTTTTTTTTCTATTCCCTCTCTCGGGCGGATATGTTGCCTTTACTGTCCGAGTGGTTTACAACCAACACCCCTTCCCCCACCGCAACATCCTGTTTATTCAGGCCCTCGGTGCTCTAGAAACCACGGCCCCGGGACAAATGAGAAACACCCACCGAAGTAACCGAGCTACAGAGACGAGCAACAGATTGCCCTTTTCAAAACCGTGTAGAACTTACCAAAGAATGCATATATTTAGATATTGAAGCTTACAGGAAAACAACACACGCAGAGCGGTGTTTGAGGTTTGACTTTCTTCAACCATTCGAACATAAGCTGGGCGTTTTGCAGTATTTCAGAGAAGTATTGAAAGCTTGCGGCTACATGGACCTGGGCCGTCATGCAGACAGTAAAAAAATAAAAGTAGAACTGACGTCAGTTCCAGGCAAACGGAGTTCAGGAGCTCCCTCACAAACCCTCCATCACCTTCTGTCTATCAATTTTCTCTCTCTGCATCCCCTCACTTTCCCCTCACTATCTCAATTTTTGAAACCCATGAGTGCCTCTGACCTGCTTCAATTTCGCTTTTCTCTCATGCTCTCTTCATTTTTACTGTACTCGCTCTCTTGTTTTTCTATTTTACTGCTCTCCTCACTAATCCTCTTTCTGTCCCCCACTCGGCTCTACCCCACCTTCTCTCTTCCCATTCACTTGGAAATGTCTTTGGAAATGGGGGTGGCTCTAGTGGATAAAGGGGTGTGGTGGTGCTGG